>NC_073402.1:457539-757539 GCF_028641065.1 Leucoraja erinaceus | reverse complement strand
AATTCTGTAGATACGATTAGACAGGTATCTAGTTATTTAATTCAATTAATGATTTCTATCGCCCAGCCTCTCATCTTTCAATCGGGTTCGGCCAGGAAGGATCTGCAGATGCTGGATTAAAACAAAGATAGACACAACATGTAGCTCAGCGGGACAAGCAGCATATCAGAAGGGTCTCGACCCGAAATGTCACCCATTCCTTCTCCCAAAAGATGCTGCCTGCCGTCGAGTTACTCATTCTCTTTAAACCGGCATCTGCTGTTCCTTCCGACACATGCACAAGAAATAGGCAACTTTTCGGGCCAAAACGTTGCCTGTTTCCTTCGTTCCATAGATGCTGCTGCACCCGCTGAGTTTCTCCAGCATTTGTGTGTGTGGGTGGCAGTTGGCGGGGGGGGTGTAGAGAGATAAGGCAGCCTGAAGAAAGGCTCGCCTGTCAATTTCCCTCCGTAGATGCTGCCTGGCCCGCGGAGTTCCTCCAGTTAAAAACTGCTTTCAGACAAAGAAACACAAACTGCTGGAGTACAATAGCTCAGCAAGTGAGAGTACAATAGCTCAGCAACACTCAAAAATGAAAAAGAATAAAAGTGTGATTATTTCACCTCCCTTCAACTATTTTGAGTTTCAGCATGAGAGGGATTATAACATTAGAGACATTCCTCTTGTAGTGATGTGTTAATGAAGAGTTGCAGACATCAATCTGATAGTAAAAAATATATTTATTTAACCTCACCTTATGTCCCTTCTGTCAAGCTTCCGGGTTTGCCGTTTGCAGGAGTTCCCACGGTACTCGTAAGAGTCAGTACGGATATCGCAAGGATATCGCACTGGCATCTGCACTCGTACAATGTTGCAACGCTGCTCAAGACACTCTTGGAGAAATTCAAAAATGTTTGAATTTTCTCCCGACCTTACCAAGTCACACGACTGCTTGCCGTCAGCGCCACGGAGGTCCTCGGTGGTCCACGAATGCCGTACTGCTATCGCAGAAGGTTCCCACGATGTTAAACTCTTGTTGGGTCTTGCTTCAGGTCGCACCGTGAGATAGCCCTTTAAAGATGAACTGGCTACAACAGGTAACCAAGCCAAAATACATGCTGATCTTGGTTCCCACCACGTATCTTCAAGGCAAGGGTCAGTGCATTATGCAACAAAAATATACTTGGACTCAGTAATTGGTAGATTTCACAGGGAGAAAACAATTGACCCTGTTGTGTAGTTTCAATGAGCAGCCTAATTGCTTCATCAAGGTGTGTGGAGATGACAAGCTGGTTCTCATTCCTGGAACAGGAACCTATTTCTGGAATACAAGACGTTTGTAGGATTGTCTGGAGAGGAAGAGTTCATTTCATTGGATATGAATTATACACAACTACAAAGACTCCAAGACTTTTTTAAGCAATGCACATATCAATGCATTGCTGACTCCCTCTCCCTGACTTTCCATCTGAACAAGGGTCTCGACCTGAAACGTCACCTATTCTTTTTCTCCAGAGATGCGGCCTGAACTGCTGAATGACTCCAGTATATTGTGTCTATCTTTGGTGTAAATCAGCATCTGCAGTTCCTTCCTATACAATGCACACAAAATGTTGTCCATATACAATTCACTACCTTTCTGAGTATTGGCTGCATCTATTACACATTAGTGTTCTACCATTGTGTTCAGTTCTGGGCACCACGTTATAGGAAAGTTGTTAAGCTGGAAATGGTACAGAAAAGATTTACAAGGATGTTGCCTGGGCTAGAGGGTCTGAGATTGAGTAAGCTCACACTTTATTCCTTGGAATGCAGGAGGACGAGGGGTGATCTTTTAGAGGTGTATAAAATCATGAGAGGAACCGATCAGGTGGATGCCGAGACTCTTGCCCAGAGTAGGTGAATCAAGGCACATGGGTTTAAGGCGAAGGGGAAAAAGATTTAAGAGGAATCTGTGAGTTAACCTTTTCACACAAAGGGTGATGGGTGTATGGAACGAGTTGCCAGAGGAGGTAGTTGAGGCAGGAACTATACAATTCTAAATTATTTACTTGGTATAATTGTAAATTGTCGTGAGTGTGTGTAGGCTTGTGTTAATGTGCGGTGATTGGTGGTCAGTGTGGACTAGGATGGTCGAAAGGGGCTGTTTCCGTGCTGTAGCTGAAAACTAAACTAAACTGTGGAGGGAATGTGACCAGCAACATTTTGGGCCCAATCCCGATCTGTCTCTGTCTCTCTGTCTCTCTGTCTCTCTGTCTCTCTGTGTCTCTCTCGTCTTTCAGTTTGCCTCTGACAATTTGTTTCCATTTGTAATTGCCACCAGCAACTGCTGAGAATGGCTATCGAATTCATACGTCAGATAATCGTTGCATATTCTTATTTCTTCTGGACCTTTTTTTTTGTTGAACCTTTCTCAAAGTACTTTGCAATTGTGGAGCACCATCTGAGTGATTAATATGTGTGACCTTTAAATGTCACCCTTTTCCTTTCCATTGCTGCGGCCTCTGATGTAAGACCAAAGGTAAGAGTTAGCTGTTTGTCATGCACTTGATCTTCACAACAGCCGTGCTGGAAGCTGGATTATGGGAGACTGTCCTCCTCTTGGTATTTAGTTCAGATACATTGTGCTTATGATAAACTCAAAATGTTGGAGTAATTCAGCAGGACAGGCAGCGTCTCTGGATAGAAGGAATAGGTGATGTTTCGGGTCAAGAGAAGGCAATCTCGACCAGAAACATCACCCATTCCTTCTATCCAGAGATGCTGCCTGTCCTGCTGACTTACTCTAGCATTTTGTGTCCATCTTCAGTGTGAACCATCAATCAGTCTGAAGAATAATTTTGACATGAATCATAGCATGTCCATTCCCTCCATAGGTGTTGCCTGACCCACCGAGTTACTCCAACGTTGAATTTTGCTCAGGATTACAGCAATGTAGTTCCTTGAGCCTTGTGATGTACAGCAACCAGTCAACTTATCAACATGTTTTTCAGGGATCTGGGTTGAATCTGGAGTACACAGGAGAAAATCTGCATGGTTCTAGAGAGAGTACAGAAAGGAACTACAGATGCGGGTTCAGACCCAAGACACAAAGTGCTGGAGTAACTCAACGGGTCAGGCAGCATCTCTGGAGAAAAGAATGAAGAAGGGTTCTGACCTGAAATGCCACCTACCGTTTATCTCTAGAGATGCTGCCTGACCCACTGAGTTACTCCAGCAATTTGTGTCTATCTGTTTCCACTGAGATAGCAGTGGAGATGAGAAACAAACTGCAGTTGCTGGAGTCTTGAGCTAGCACCACTACTTGCTGTGCCACCGTGCATCAAATATTTATGTACAATGTTTTTCTTGTGCTGCTCCACCATCCTATGTATTTTGGGTTTCTCAGGCTAGCAATGATCATACTTTATAAATGCGATAAGAAAATAAGAAATATAAAAAATGAAAGAAGGTGAAAGTAAACCATGCTTTAACATTAACAAATAAAACTGATGAAACAAGATTACCGATTATCGATTAAAAACAGGTTCTAGACTATTATTGCTGAAGGTTTCAAGTAAAGCTGTTCCAGTACAAAGTTGAATGTAAAATCCTGACTTGTTCAGATTGAATGCATTCAATCTGTCAATGTTAACTCGGGCAGTACATTAGTCTAATGGTTGTTACGTCACGCTAACATTAAGTACAAGAAGTATGTAAGTGTTTTTCCACAACATTATTTGTGTCAATAGAATTATGTTGCACAATCGATGCAGTTCAACATTTTTAACCCCAGAATACAATATTTTTGATTCACGTGACCTATTAGAAGTACAATCTATTTTAAGTGTGAGCCAATATTCAATATTAATGCTCTTGCGGTGTTTCTAAATTGGACATTTGCACATTGAACAAAGAGTAGGGATTAACGGGTCCGTTTCAGAATGGCAGGCAGTGACTAGTGGGGTACGGCAAGGCTCGGTGCTGGGACCGCAGCTATTTACAATATACATCAATGATTTGGATGAAGGGATTCAAAGTAACACAAAGCTGGGTGGCAGTGTGAACTGTGAGGAGGATGCTATGAGAATGCAGGGTGACTTGGACAGGTTGGGGGAGTGGGCAGATGAAGTTTAATGCGGATAAATGTGAGGTTATCCACTTTGGTAGCAAAAACAGGAAGGCAGATTACTATATAAATGGCGTCATTGGGAAAAGAGGAAGTACAACAGGACCTGCGGGTCCTTGTACATCAGTCTATGAAAGTAAGCATGCCGGTACAGCAGGCAGTGAAGAAAGCGAATGGCATGTTGGCCTTTATAGCAAGAGGAATCGAATATAGGAGCAAAGAGGTCCTTCTGCAGTTGTACAGAGCCCGAGTGAGACCACACCTGGAGTATTGTATGCAGTTTTGGTCCCCTAATTTGAGGAAGGACATTCTTGTTATTGAGGGAGTGCAGCGTAGGTTGACAAGGTTAATTCCCGGGATGGCGGGACTCATATGCTGAGAGAATGGAGCAGCTAGGCTTGTACACTCTGGAGTTTAGAAGGATGAGAGGATATCTCATTGAAACATATAAGATTGTTAAGGGCTTGGACACGCTAGAGGCAGGAAATGTTCCTGAAGTTGGGGGAGTCCAGAACCAGGGGCCACAGTTTAAGATAAGGAGTAAGCCATTTAGAACTGAGATGAGGAAATACTTTTTCTCACAGAGTGGTGAGTCTGTGGAATTCTCTGCAGGTTCTCTGGATGCTTTCAAGAGAGAGCTAAATAGGGCTCTTAAAAATAGCAGAGTCAGGGGATATGGGGAGAAGGCAGGAACGGGGTACTGATTGGGAATGATCAGCTATGATCACATTGAATGACGGTGCTGACTCGAAGGGCCGAATGGCCTACTCCTGCACCTATTGTCTATTGTTTATTGTCTATTTTCATTATCCATCAAAACGGTTTTGATTATGGTTTCTGTAAAGGAAAAAGATGATTGTATTCGGACTATGAGAACACAATGCCACTTGCGACACAAAAGCTTGTAACTGTGCTTTGTCAGATACTCGTGCATGCACCCACAGGTGTTCTTCTTTAGTGTCCATCATCTATGTTTCAAATCTTCAGCCAGGCTCTTGCACAGTGGACAGCCAGCCTTCACGTTTGCCACTGCTAGATCTTTCAATCAGCATTTTTCACCAAGAAGTGGGCATCTTAGTGAGTGTGGCATGGATTGTACATTCTGTGTCTGCCGCATCTGCATCGCCCCATGTGCTCGTATTGGTCTTGCATCGGCCCATCCCTGTACGAAGCCTATTGAGGATCTCCAGGTCTTCCAGTCACACCTGTGTCCAGGTGGGAGCTGTTCCTTGGTGGGGTTTGGCATCTTTACGTGGTGGTGGTTTTCACTGTGTTTCTTTTCCCACAAGGCTAGTCTGGTTGCTTGAGGTGACTTTGACAGTGGCTGGACTATGTGAAGGAATCTCTTCCTCCACTTCAGCCGTTTCGGGGCTGGGTGATGGGAGTGACAGGAATGGTGGGTGTCCCCAACTTGCCTACTACGTTCAGTTCTACCGGCAACTGATCTGCGGATTCCTGGTGGAGCAATACCGGCCAAGACATGCAAACTATCCACATCCGTTGGTTTTAGGCAGCCAGTGATGCATCAGCAGCTGTTATTAATGGCGGCATCAAATTTCTTCGCATGAGATGATCTCTCCCAAACAGGACAAGCACACTCTGCAGCAGAGTAGCACAGCGCAAGAGCAGTTGACCGCAGTGTGGATGCATTGG
The DNA here is from genome assembly GCF_028641065.1 of Leucoraja erinaceus. NCBI lineage: Eukaryota > Metazoa > Chordata > Chondrichthyes > Rajiformes > Rajidae > Leucoraja > Leucoraja erinaceus. The sequence goes on along the minus strand of NC_073402.1, from coordinate 751,799 downwards.
TACCCCACGACGAGTTTGCCAGCTTGTGTAGGAGATGTTGCTTAATAATTACTGTTTACATGCATCCCTAGAGTAATGAATACAAATATTTATGAATAGGGATGTATTAGAATTCTAATTATATCCAAGACCAAGAACAGGCCTGGATAGACAATAGGTTCAGTAGGTCATTCAGCCCTTCAAGCCAGCACCGCTGAGGGTGTGGAGATGATGTTTCCACTAGCGGGAGAGTCTAGGGCCAGAGGCCATAATTTCAGAATTAAAGAATATTCCTTGTGGAAGGATATGAGAAGAAATTTCTTGAGTCAGCAGGTGGGGAATTCATTACCACAGAAGGCTGTGGAGGCCATGGATATTTTTAAGGCAGAGATAGATACATTCTTGATTAGTACAGGTGTCAGGGGTTACGGGGAGAGGACAGGAGATTGTGGTTAAGAGGGAAAGATAGATCAGCCATGATTAAATGGTGGAGTAGACTTGATAGGCCGAATGGCATAATTCTGTTCCATTCACTTCTGAACATAAACAGTTGAGAATCAAAATGCTCAAGGCTGCAAATCTTTCTATACTGGATAATTGGAAACAAAAAAATGGCCAAGTTTTTTTTAATATATTGTATCTAATATGCTTAGAATTATTTGGTTGTAAACATGTTCCCAATGAAATTTGGTGACTTGCTAGTTTCTTGAGGAAAGCTACACTGCTAACAAAAGCCTTGAAACTGAGCAGCCTGAGGCCTTACTCATTGTTCGTGGAGATTCAACCAGGCCAGTCTCATGAGGCTGCTATCAACCAGTCTCCTGACCACCAAAGACGTCAACCTCTCCATCCAGCGATGACCTTCTCTTCTAAACAAGCATAGAAAGGCACTGAAGCTCAATAGTGATTCTGCCCACTGGTGCTTTGTGGCCCAACTACCTCCTCTGGCAGTTTTTTTACATAAACCCACAACCCTTTGTGTGAATGGGGTGAATTTATTGACAATAACTGCCTCTCCAACCCCATAATTCCACCCAACCTATCTGTACACTCCTGGACATAGGACTCCGCTCCCCACTCTGCAACTGGATCCTGGACTTGCTGACCCATAGACCACGATCAGTGAGGATAGATGACCACACCCCCTCTTCAGTCATTCTCAACACCAGCGCCTGGTAAGGAACTGCTCTGAGGCATTTACTAAACTTCCGAAACGCTCCCGTCTGTGCGGACAAGTCCTGTTCAAACTCATTTACAAATTGACACACGCGAGGTGGGTCAGATGGTAAACAACAATGAATGGAAAATAAAACCTTTCTCTCAATGTCAACGGAGCTGATCATCACATTTAGGAAGCAGGGTGGTGTACATACCCCAGTCTGTATACACTAGTACTGTGTGTACATACCCCAGTCTGTATACACCAGTACTGTGTGTATGCACCCCAGTCTGTATACACCAGTACTGTGTGTACGCACCCCAGTCTGTATACACCAGTACTGTGTACACATACCCCAGTCTGTATACACCAGTACTGTGTACACATACCCCAGTCTGTATACACCAGTACTGTGTGTATGCACCCCAGTCTGTATACACCAGTACTGTGTGTACGTACCCCAGTCTGTATACACTAGTACTGTGTACACATACCCCAGTCTGTATACACCAGTACTGTGTACACATACCCCAGTCGATATACACCAGTACTGTGTGCACATACCCCAGTCTGTATACACCAGTACTGTGTACACATACCCCAGTCTGTATACACCAGTACTGTGTACACATACCCCAGTCTGTATACACCAGTACTGTGTGTACGTACCCCAGTCTGTATACACCAGTACTGTGTGTACATACCCCAGTCGATATACACCAGTACTGTGTGCACATACCCCAGTCTGTATACACTAGTACTGTGTACACATACCCCAGTCTGTATACACCAGTACTGTGTACACATACCCCAGTCTGTATACACCAGTACTGTGTGCACATACCCCAGTCTGTATACACCAGTACTGTGTGTACATACCCCAGTCTGTATACACCAGTACTGTGTACACATACCCCAGTCTGTATACACCAGTACTGTGTACACATACCCCAGTCTGTATACACCAGTACTGTGTGTATGTACCCCAGATGACACTGAAGTAGAGATGGTCGAGAGATGTAAATATCATCAACAGTCTTGTCTTGGTCCAGCCAGATTGCTGCTATGACCAAGAACAATGCCTCTACTTCCTCAGAAACTCAGCTTGGCTCTAGCCAATTTGTAAGATGCCACCGTAGCAAGCATCCAATCCGTATGCACCATGGGCTGGTACGGTGATGCTCTGCCCAAGACCGCAAGAAATTGCATAGGTTCGTGAACCCAGTCTATCATATAAAGCATCTCCCCATCATCGACTCCATCTACACTTCTTTCTGCCTCAGTAAAGCAGCCAACATAATCAATGACCTCTCACACTCCACTCATTTCCTCTTCTTCCCGCTCCCATTGGGTAGGTGATATAAAAGCTTGACATCAAATATCACCAGGTTTAAAGGCAGTTTCCTTCCTGTTGTTGTCAGCTCTTGAACAGATGAATTGCTGATCTCCCAATCTACCTCATTGTGGCTGTTGCACTTTTTTACCTGAGCTTTCTCTGTCGCTGTAATACTATATTCTGCATTCTGTTTCTTTTTATCTTTCGTTGTACCTTTGTAAAGCATGACTTAGCTGGATTAGTTTCAGGTTAGTTTAGTGAAACAGCCCAGAAACGGTGCACCAAGTCCACGCTGACCAGCGATCCATGCCCACTAACACTATCCTACAAACACTAGGGACCATTTAACAATAGTACCAAACCAATTAACCTACCAACTTGTACATCTTTGGAGTGTGGGAGGAAACCAGAGCAGGTCACGGGGCGAACTTACTCTCTGTACAGACATCATCAATAGTCAGGATCGAACCCGGGTCTCTGGCGCTATAAGGCAGCAACTCTACCGCTGCGCCACCGTGGATTCACTGTATCGTAAATATCAACACCAATAATAAATGAATACTATATTTTTTGTTTTGTTAATTCAAGTCTTTAAAAAATATATCCTTCAGTTTGTTCACTAGTGGAACTGAGTTGTCTTCATTTCTGTAGCCCATGATGCCAACAATGTATCATTCATCAAGGAGGTCAGAGCTACCCCCAAATTGATTCTTGAGACTTGCTTGTTTATTTTGGGCGGACTGCCACGATTGCTGGGACTTTATCCACAACAATGATGTCATGGAATACAATACATCAATAACAAGAACACATCCTGTGCCATTGCATAATTCTTATTTTTCCAAAATTGGCGAGTTATTTAATCTTGTCATATTCAGATTGGTGATTTGGCCATTTCATGATCTACTTTGTCTGCAATGCATAATAAACGTGGCACATTGAACAAAACATGGCACTATTGTCCAGGGTCTGAAGAAGGGTCTCGACCCTAAACGTCACCAGTTCCTTTTCTCATGAGATGCTGCTTGTCCCGCTGCGTTACTCCAGATTTTTGTGTCTAACTTCGGTTTTAACCAGCATCTGCAGTTCCATCCCACGTATTGTTACTCATCCAATCAAAAATGCATTTTACTGTTTCCATGAATATAAACTTTAAATGAGACCCACTTCTTGTAGAATAGACCAGAGTTTTGGTATTAATTACCATTGGTTAGTTCCTGTTAAGCACGTGACTGCAGAAGGAGAGCGGGAGGTGAAGTGGAGGGGGGAGGGGGGGGAATGGAAGGGGAGGGGGATGGAAGGGGAGGGGGGGGGTAGGGAGAGAGGGGTAGAGGGACAGAGGGAAGGGGGGGGGGTTGGGGAAGGAGGGGGAAGGGAGAGAGGACAGGAAAGGGGAGGCGGGGGAGGGACGAGAGGGAAGGGTGGAGGGTAGTGTTTGTGGAAGTTACCTAAAATTAGAGAATTCAATATTCATACGGTTGGGTTGTAAGCTACCCAAGTGAAATGTGAGGTGCTGTTATGTACATTTTATTATAGACTAACCCACCTGCCTGCACATGGTGTGTATTCCTCTTTTCCCTGTCTGTTCTACACTGCCAGCGTATTCCAAGCTCCTAAACTCCAACCCAGGCACATCCTTGTCAACCTCTGCTGCAACCTCTGTGAAGCCTCCACATCCTTCCTATATTGTGGTGATCAGAACTGCACATAATACTCCAAACGCTCATGCGCCAAAGCACTCTCCCTCCCTCTGATTCTACATGTTCCGCCCACAACATTATAATTTAGTTTAGAGATACAGCATGGAAATAGGCCATTCGGCCGAACAAGTCAGCGATACCCACACAGTTATGCTATCCTACACACATTAGGGCCATTTTACAATTTTACCTAGCCAATTAGCTTACAAACCTGTACGTTTTTGGTGTGTGGGAGGAAACCGGAGCAACTGGAGAAAACCCACCTAGGTCACGGGGAAAACTTGCAAACTCCCCACAGACAGCACCTGTAGTCAGGTCCGAACCTGGCGCTATGAGTTAGCAACTCTACCGCTGCGCCACCTGTCAGATTCCACATCTGTACCATCTTCTCTTCGTCATTGGTTATAATCTTCACTCATCTGTCAATTACCACTCCTGTCCTGAATTGTCTGAAGTAGGGTCTCAACCCGAGATATCAGCAATTCCTTCTCCAGAGATGCTGCCTGCCCCGCTGAGTTGCTGCAGCTTTTTGTGTCTATCTTCGTTTTAAACCAGCATCTGCTGTTCCTTTATGTGCCAATTCCTGACACCACCTCTTCCTCTCAACCCACTTTCTCTCTGCTAATCAATAAAGTCTGAGGAATCCATCATCTGTCCATTGCCCTCCACAGATGCTGCCAGGCCCACTGTTCCTTCCACACTTTGTTTTGTTGCATGTGCTCCCAGGTGGTTATTCATGCCCTTCATTTAGGCAGCACGGTGGCGCAGCGGTAAAATTGCTGCTTTACTGAGCAAGAGACCCGGGTTTGATCCTGACCTCGGGTGCTGTCTGTATGGAATTTGTACGTTTTCCCTTTGACCTGCGTGGTTTTTCTATGGGTGCTTCGGTTTCCTCCCACATCCTATATATGTACAGGTTTGTAGGTTAATTGGCTTCTGTAAAATTGTAAATTGTCCCCAGTTTATCGGATAGTGCTGTTGTGTGGGAATCGGTGGTCGGTGCGGACTCTATGGGGAGAAGGGCCTGTTTCCGTGCTGCATCTATAAACTGAACTTGCCAGAAGGGTCTCTTACTTGTGCTGCATGCTGTCTGCTACACTGACCGAGAGATCTGCCATGAGATACAAGTTATATCCTGACGTTCACGTTGTCATGATCTCTGCGGATGACACAAAGCTGGGTGGCAGTGTGAGCTGTGAAGAGGATGTTAGGAGGTTGCAGGGTGACCTGGACAGGTTGAGTGAGTGGGCAGATGCGTGGCAGATGCAGTATAATATAGATAAATGTGAGGTTATCCACTTTGGCGGCAAAAACAAGGGGGCAGATTATTATCTCAATGGGGTTAGGTTAGGTAAGGGGGAGGTGCAGCGAGACCTGGGCTTCCTTGTACACCAGTCACTTAAAGTTGGCGTGCAGGTACAGCAGGCAGTGAAGAAAGCTGATGGAATGCTGGCCTTCATTACAAGATGATTTCAGTATAGGAGTAAAGAGGTTCTTCTGCAGTTGTATAAGGCTCTGGTGCGACCACATCTGGAGTATTGTGTACAGTTTTGGTCTCCTAATTTGAGGAAGGACATCCTTGTGATTGAGGCAGTGCAGCGTAGGTTCACGAGATTGATCCCTGGGATGGCGGGACTGTCATATGAGGAAAGATTGAAAAGATTAGGCTTGTAGAGAGAGTTCGATAGAGCTCTAGGAACTAGTGGAGTTTAAGGATATGGGGAGAAGGCAGGCACGGGTTATTGATAGGGGACGATCAGCCATGATCACAATGAATGGCGGTGCTGGCTCGAAGGGCCAAATGGCCTCCTCCTGCACCTAGTTTCTATGTTTCTATGTGTACATGTTCTGCCACATTAGAAACATAGAAACATAGGCCCTTCGAGCCTGCACTGCCATTCAATATGATCATGGCTGATCATCCAACTCAGTATCCTGTACCTGCCTTCTCCCCAAACCCCCTAATCCCTTTAGCCACAAGGGCCACATCTAACTCCCTCTTAAATATAGCCAATGAACTGGCCTCAACTACCTTCTGTGGCAGAGAGTTCCAGAGATTCACCACTGTGTGAAAAATGTTTTTCTCATCTCGCTCCTAAAAGATTCCCCCCTTATCCTTAAACTGTGACCCCTTGCTCTGGACTTCCCCAACACCGGGAACAATCTTCCTGCATCTAGCCTGTCCAACCCCTTAAGAATTTTATAAGTTTCTATAAGACCCCCCCCCCTCAATCTTCTAAATTCTAGCGAGTACAAACCGAGTCTATCCAGTCTTTCTTCAAGTCCTGACATCCCAGGAATCAGTCTGGTGAACCTTCTCTGTACTCCCTCTATGGCAAGAATGTCTTTCTTCAGATTTGGAGAGCAAAAACTGTACGCAATACTCCAGATGTGGTCTCACCAAGACCCTGTACAACTGCAGTAGAACCTCCCTGCTCCTACACTCAAATCCTTTTGCTATGAATGCTAACATACCATTCGCTTTCTTCACTGCCTGCTGCACCTGCATGCCTACTTTCAATGACTGGTGTACCATGACACTCAGGTCTCGTTGCATCTCCCCTTTTCCTGATCGGCCACCATTCAGATAAGTCTACTTTCCTGTTTTTGCCACCAAAGTGGATAACCTCATATTATGTTAGGACCAATATATCCATGAAGTGAAACTAGAGGGTGTTGAATCTGTGGAATTCATTGCCACAGAAGGCTGTGGAGGCTGTCAATAGGTAGTTTTAAGACGGAGATAGATAGATCCCTGATTAGTGTGGGAGAATGGGGTTGAGAGGGAAAGATAGATCAGCCATGATTGAATGGTTGAGTAGACTTGATGGGTCGAATAGTCTAATTCTGCTCCTATCAAATGAATTTTTGAAAAGTGACAATATTTACATGCTGGAAAATCATGTGTTTTTTGTCATAATCTGAAAATCAAACGATCTGTGGATGCTGGAAATTCTGAAAATGGTGGTCACAGCCTGGCAGCATCTGAGGTCAAAGTCCTTTGTCAGAATTGGGAAGCAGCGAGGTTGGTGTGGAGCTGCAGAGGGTAGGGGAGGGATGGATTGGACTGAAGGACTATCTCAGAGGGTGAATCTAGGGTCTCAATAAATGAAGTCACCTGGTCAATGGGAACTTTGGGGAGGAGTATGTGATCCTGTGTTCACAGAACGAACTCCTGCATCTGTGATTATGGACTCCATGCCTCTCTCTCCATTGCCACAGACCACTGTGGAGGCCAAGTCATTGGATTTTTTTTAAGGTGCAGATTGACTGATTCTTGACAAATACATGTGTTGGGGGTTATGGGGAGACAGCAGGAGAATGGAGTTGAGAGGAAAGATAGACTAGCCATGAATTTATGATGGATGTCTCATTCGTCCATTTTGCCAATCCATTGGCCCTATTATCATACGCTAACTGCCCGCATTTCATACCGTTTTGTTGTTCTATTTCTGTCACATTGTGATATTTTTAAAGAAAATTGTTGGCATCCATAGAGTTTGAAGCCATCTGGAGCACCATGTAGTGAAGCAAATTCACACGTACAACATCAAAATAATTGGCCCAGTGTCACTGCCAGCTGTCCCCTGCCCCTACACTACCCTGGCCCAGTGTCACTGCCAGCTGTCCCCTGCCCCTACACTACACTGGCCCAGCAACACTGCCAGCTGTCCCCTGCCCCTACACTACACTGGCCCAGCAACACTGCCAGCTGTCCCCTGCCCCTACACTACACTACACTGGCCCAGCAACACTGCCAGCTGTCCCCTGCCCAGCAACACTGCCAGCTACACACTACACTGGCCCAGTGTCACTGTCACTGCCAGCTGTCACCCTGCCCCTACACTACACTGGCCCAGCAACACTGCCACCTGTCCCCTACACTACACCGGCCCAGCAACACTGCCAGCTGTACCCTGCCCCTACACTACACTGGCACAGTGTCACTGCCAACCCCTGTGTCCTGCCAGCTGTACCCTGCCCCTACACTACACTGGCCCAGTGTCACTGCCAGCTGTCCCCTGCCCCTGCACTACACTGGCCCAGTGTCACTGCCAGCTGTCACCCCTGCCCCTACACTACACTGGCCCAGTGTCACTGCCAGCTGTCCCCTGCCCCTGCACTACACTGGCCCAGCAACACTGCCAGCTGTCCCCTACCCTACACTACACTGGCCCAGTGTCACTGCCAGCTGTCCCCTGCCCCTACACTACACTGGCCCAGCAACACTGCCAGCTGTCCCCTGCCCCCTGCACTACACTGGCCCAGCAACACTGCCTGTCCCCTACACTACACCAGTGTCACTGCCAGTGTCCCTGCCAGCTGGCCCCTGTCCCCAGCTGTCACTACACTACTGGCCCAGTGTCACTGCCAGCTGTACCCTGCCCCTACACTACACTGGCCCAGCAACACTGCCAGCTGTACCCTGCCCCTACACTACACTGGCACAGTGTCACTGCCAACTGTCCCCTACACTACACTGGCCCAGTGTCACTGCCAGCTGTCCCCTACCCTACACTGGCCCAGTGTCACTACCACCTGCCCCCTGCCCCTACACTACACTGGCCCAGCAACACTGCCACCTGTCCCCTGCCCCTACACTACCCTGGCCCAGTGTCACTGCCAGCTGTCCCCTGCCCCTACACTACACTGGCCCAGTGTCACTGCCAGCTGTCCCCTGCCCCTACACTACACTGGCCCAGTGTCACTGCCAGCTGTACCCTGCCCCTACACTGGCCCAGTGTCACTGCCAGCTGTACCCTGCCCCTAAACTACACTGGCCCAGTGTCACTGCCAGCTGTCCCCTGCCCCTACACTACACTGGCCCAGTGTCACTGCCAGCTGTACCCTGCCCCTACACTACACTGGCCCAGCAACACTGCCAGCTACACTACACTGGCCCAGTGCTCCCCTGCCCCTACACTACACTGGCCCAGCTGCCAGCTGTACCCTGCCCCTACACTACACTGGCCCAGTGTCACTGCCAGCTGTCCCCTGCCCCTACACTACACTGGCCCAGTGTCACTGCCAGCTGTACCCTGCCCCTACACTACACTGGCCCAGCAACACTGCCAGCTGTCCCCTGCCCCTACCCTGCCCCTACACTACCCTGGCTTATACCAAGCCAATTAGCCTACAAACCTACACATCTTTGGAGTGATGGAGGAAACCAAAGATCTCGGAGAAAACCAACGCAGGTCACTGGGAGAACGTGCAAACTTCATACGGACAGCACCTGTAGTCAGGATCAAACCCGGGTCTCTGGTGCAGTAAGGGAGTGGTTCTACCGCTGTGCCACCCTATTGCATTTAGGTTAAATAATTGTACAGTGCAGCTTGTATAAAGTGTGTGTGTGCGCTTGTATAATGTAGAACATAGAAAGAGACAATAGTTCTTTTTTTAGTTGGCTCAAATTAAAGAAACTAATCTAAGGCATGCGTAATTCTGTATTGTGAACATACTGAGCAGACATACTGAGGAAAGGATAACTTGTGGTGCATGGTAGATCTTCCATTAGACAGTAACTCCCACCCAAGCAAGATAACTATACATTACTGAGTTAATGGCCTGGCAAAGTTTCAAAATTGCTTTTCTGCATTCCTCTTCCACATCCATAATAATTTTTCATGTTTACAAAATCCAATGTTTTAGTTTAAAAATTAACTGAGATTGGAGGAGTATAGTTGGTTAAACCTCTTAAAATGATCGGCCAAATGCAAGAACAGTCAGCAAATTATCTTGTGGATAAAATGTAATTTGTGTATTGAGCTGTCAATGAACTGTGTGGGACAAGTATTTTGCAGACTTCTGGGGTCAGTCTGTAACCACAGCCACATGGTAAACTGACAGCACTAAAAGATGAACCAATGCAATAAATATGACAGCTGACTCCCCGAGTAACTCTGCAGAACCTGTAGTTTAATTTCAGGGTCATTCAATGACTATTCAAATACAGGAGAAGAGAAAACATGGCATTTAAATGCAGATGTTTTAAAGGAGAGTAGTCTTTGGGAAACAGCCTGAATGTCTGGGCATTTGTAACCTTTTAAGTTTAATAAAAATGAACTGCAGGTACTGTTTTATACCAAACATAGATACAAAATGCTGGAGTAACTCAGCGGATCAGCCAGCATCTCTGGAGAAAATGGACAGGTGATGTTTCAGGTCTGCAGAGGGGTCTCAACCCGAAACGTCACACATCCACTTTCTCCAGAGATGCTGCATTCCTCAAGCATTTTGTGTTAATCTAAGCTTTTTAGTTATTGCCCTTATATTTTGCTGTTATGAATGTGGTAATGGTACAAGATATTTCACTAATTATTGAGCCTCAGTCAGCCGTGACAGAGTCAGATCTACCGCAATGTAAATTAGAGTAAAACGGATTACTAAGGTGGAAGTACTTTTCCTTTAACAGATGGAGGGTGATGAGAAGCAGCGTGTGGTCCTACAACGAGTGATCTCAGGGCTTTCATGTAATGTGACGCACACAGTTTCAGACGCTGTGTCATTCATGCATTATTCCACTCGCGTTTAATGACTAATAACTCTTATTTGTTTCCTGAATTTTATCAGATAATAATCAGCCAGTTACCAGGAAATAACAGGGGTGACAAATAGTAGCCAAGAGTTTCAGACTCTAGTGGTGAAATAAGATTTTTACAAGCTGTCATGTCAATAAAGGAAATCACAATTTCAAGAACTGAGGAGATTGTGATAATTTATTTTAAAATGTTTAACTTGCTGTAGATCACTAGGGTTAACTTGCCACGGCTTTGAATTGTCAAAAACCATGAAAGAATTTTCAAAACCAAAGTAATATCCACAAGAATAGTTTTAAGACGTGTTTATCTACTTTAAATCAAGCATAGATATAAACAGACTATAGTTCATGTAATTCTGCTATAACACCGTACAGGCACTTACATAATAGGTGACTTGTGTAAACTCGCACTTAAGCAAGCAGTTCTTTACGCCCACTGCTTTATTTCCAACATGCGCATCTCCGCTGTCTCCACCTCTGAGTTCCCCCCGTGGTCTCTGTGCCGGAGCTCCCCCTGGTGGTCTCCCCCCTGGTCTTCATGTCGGAGCTCCCCCATAATCTCCCCCATGGTCTCCACATTGGAGCTCCACCATGGTCTCCAGACCCACTCCCACGGTCTCCACATTAGAGCTTCCCCCCATAGTCTCCACGTCAGAGTTCCTCCCGTGGTCTCCACGCTGGAGCTACTTCCACAGTCTCCATGTCGGAGCTTCCCCGTGGTCTCCGCGTCAAATAGTAAATTTACATGTGCACAGTAGCTCTTCCGTTTCTGACACATAATATCTGACTTGGGCAAGGGTCTGAGGGATAAAAGGGATTCAAAGTAACATTAGATGAATAGATTCTAAGTAACATTAGCCAATTTGCAGATGACACAAAACTGGGTGGCATATGAACTGTGAGGAGGATGCTATGAGGATGCAGGGTGACTTGGATAGATTGGGTGAGTGGGCAGATGCATGGCAAATGCAGTTTAATGTGGATACATGTGAGGTTATCCACTTTGGTAGTAAACACAGGAAGGCAGATTATTATCTAATGGTGTCAAGTTGGGAAAAGGAGAAGTATCATGGGTTCTGGGGGCCCTTGTTCATGAACGTAAGCATGCAAGTACAGCAGAAAGTGAAGAAAGCGAATGGCATGTTGGCCTTCATATCAAGAGGAGTTGAGTATAGGAACAAAGAGATCCTTCTGCAGTTGCATAGGGCCCTAGTGAGGCCATACCTGGAGTATTGTGTGCAGTTTTGGTCCCCTAATTTGAGGAAGGACCTTCTTGCTATTGAGGGAGTGAAGAGTAGGTTCACAAAGTTAATTCCAGGGATGGCGGGACTGTCATATGCTGAGAGAATGGAGCGACTGGGCTTATATGCTCTGGAATTTAGAAGGATGAGAGATGTTCTTATTGAAACATATAAGATTGTTAAGGGTACGGACGTGCTAGAGGCAGGAAACATGGGGCCACAGTTTAAGAAGAAGAGGTAAGGCATTTAGAACAGAGACAAGGAAACACTTTTTCACACGGAGAATTGTGAATCTGTGGAATTCTCTGCCTCAGCGGCAGTGGATGCCATTTTTCTGGATACTTTCAAGAGAGAGCTTGATAGGGCTTGTAAAGATAGTGGAGTCAGGGGATATGGGGAGAAGGCAGGAACGGGGTACTGATTCCGGATGATCAGATGATCACATTGAATGACTCGAAGGGCCGAATAGCCTACTCCTGCACCTATTGTCTATTGAAACTCTTATGTAAGTCAGGGAGCATCTGTATTTGCATTCCTGAGAAAACCCACATTATATAAAGTACTAGACTATGTGGGACCCGTTGGGTCCCATGTTCACACGGGAGGGCTGGTCCCCCGACGCTACATTCCACCTTCCACCAATTCCAATATTGGTGGCAGTGGGGGGGGGGGGCTTTCTGGAGTATGGGTGTTGTTGGCTGCAGTGACTGGTGGGCTGGCAGTTGACTCACGGCTATTCCTTGAAATTCCATTTCAAGCAGAGTGCTAGGCCACCAAATTCAAATCCATTTTCCTACCATTTCAAGCAGGGTGCAAGGCCACCAAATTCAAGTGCAGTTTCTTACCTCTTCGAGCCGGGTGCAAGGCAACAAAATTCAAGTGCAGTTTCCTACCTCTTCAAGCAGGGTGCAAGGCCACCAAATTCAAGTGCAGTTTCTTACCTCTTCGAGCAGGGTGCAAGGCCACAGAATTCAAGTGCAGTTTCATACCACTTCAAGCAGGGTGCAAGGCCACCAAATTCAGGTTCCGTTTCCTACCACTTCAAGCAGGGTGCAAAGCCACCAAATTCAAGTGCAGTTTCATACCATTTCATGCAGGGTGCAACAACACCACATTCAAATGCAGTTTCATACCATTTTGTGCAAGGCCACCACATTCAAAAGCAGTTTCATACTATTTCAAGCAGGGTGAAACCACCATAAAACCACACAGTAGACATTCAGTGTGTTCAGTTGATTCACAGCTCAGACAGAGTCGTGACCTCTCCCTCCCCCATCATGCAGAGACTGAGCCACACCCACACTTCCGGTTTTATAATCCCTCCCCCACCCACCGGAAAAGGTGTGGCCTTCATGGCGTGATTGACAGGAGAGAGATTCTCACCATTTTTTAAACACTAATAACACTTTTGTTTTTCATTGATGGGAAGAATCCTCTGCACCTGATGAGAGGAGGGGAACTGAGTAGGTTGGCCAAAAATCACAGCCATAAGTGGTAGCATTTTATCTAAAATCAATATAGTGCAAACAGGAAGTTGTCAAGTTTTGACAAACAACCATTTGCAGGCAGTGCTTTTTCACTTCAACCCACCCCCCCCCAAACAACCATTTGCATGCAGTGCTTTTTCACTTCAACCCAAACCCCCCAAACAACCATTTGCAGGCATTGCTTTTTCACTTCAACCCAAACTCCCCAAACAACCATTTGCAGGCAATGCCTTTTTACTTCAAACCAACCACATTTTCATTTTCAAACCACATTAAGGGCACTCACAGTTGAGTAGACATGTGTTCAGTGTTATTCAGAGCTCAGAGAGATGGCTTCCTCCATCTTGCAGAGACTGAGGCACAGCACTTCCTGGTTTTATAGTCCCTCCCCCTCCCGCCAGCAGGGGCAGCAGAGAGAATGGCAACTTTTGAAAAAACATTAATATCTCTCTGATATTTCATCGATGGGGAAAAATCCTCTGGTCCCGGAAGGCGAGGTGGCCAGAAATGACGGCCGTAGGTGGCGGCGTTCCCTCGGAAATCGAAGCACAGTGTGCCAAAAGCGGTCAAGATCATACTTTTAGTAATATAGATAATTATTTGTGAAATTAACTGAGATAAGTATTATAAAACATATTAAGCCCCTGTGTTCCATTACAGTACGACAAATTATCAGCTGGCACCTTCACATGATTAATACCAGAGATTTCTGCTGAACATCATTGGACATAGACATAGAGAAATAATGTGTACGAAGGTGCTGCAAATACAGATGCTGCGTTAAACCGAAGATAGACTCAAAAAGCTGGAGAAACTGAGTGGGTCAGACAGCATTTCTGGAGAAAAGGAATGGGTGATGTTTCAGGTTGAGACCATTCCTCTGTCTGAAAGTAAAGGTTCCAATTATCCACCACTCCTGTGTGAAAGAGCAATCCTGAATATCTTGACAAAAATTGCTCCCTTTCTCTGTATTCCCTACTCCATTTACATTGATGTTTTTACGCTTTGATCATTGTAAACATCCCATGCCTCTGTCTGAAGAAGGGTCTCGACCCAAATATGATCTATTCCTTTTCTCTAGAGATGTGACTGACCCATTAATTTAATCCTGCTTTTTGTGTCTATCTAAAGTGAGCCTGACTTTCTTCCCCTGAGGTTCCCTAGCCTCTCCTCTAATCACCACCACCACCATTCAGACAAGCGCATCCTCTGCAGCCTTCACCACCAGATTATCATAATCATACTTTATTAGCCAAGTATGTTTTGCAACATACAACGAATTTGATTTGCCACAGAGCACACAAAAATACATTTTAACATAAACATCCACCACAGCGACTCCTCCACATTCCTCACTGTTATGGAAGGCAAAAAAAAATTCAATCTCTTTCCTTCTTTGTGCTCCCAGCGGCAGGCCCTCCGTGTCGGGGCGATCAAGCTCTTGCATCGGAGGGGAAATCTCAGCTCCCCCACACCGGGCAAACTACCCTGGGTCGGGGCTGGTCAAAAACTTCTGATCAAATGCCTGCTAACACTCACAGTCTGGGCTCAATTCACACACCATAACCACTTGGCTGAGATAACAGGATTTTGGATACTTACAGAACTCATCACTTGCATGAGTCATCACCTTCAGGAGGAGATGAATGAGCTCTGGTGCAATAAACTAAAGGCAACTTCAAAATGATAGCATGTGAACTCAATACCTTGGTGCGAACTAACCTGAGTCATCTTTCAAACATAACTTGAATCATATGCAGTAATAGACCCTTGGTCAACAATTCATCATCTTAATAGTTGCATTTATCGTGAAATGTTGAATGCAGTTGTTGCCAATTTGTGCATGCCTGATGGCTCAGATGTATGTTATCAAAAAGTACTTTACAAACGACATCGGTGAGAATTGGCATTCGCTTGACAAAAGTCCATTATTCAAAAAGTCCAAAGGTTGTACTTTATGCTGTGTTTTTACTATCTTCAATATCAAAGTTAGTTCAAAAGCAGCTGTTACTTTTATTTAAGGAATACATGCGATGGTGCAGTGCTAGAGTTGCTGCCTTACAGTGTTTCGATCCCAACTACGGGTGCTCTCTGTATGGAGTCTGTACGTTCTCCCCATGACCACGTAGATTTTCTCCCACACTCCAAAGGCATACAGGTTTATAGGTTAATTGGCTTGGTATAAGTGTAAATTGTCCCTAGTGTGTGTAGGATAGTGTTAATGTGTGGGGATCACTGGTCGGCGCGGACTCGGTGGGCAGAAGGGCCTGTTTCCACGCTGTATCTCTAAAATAAAGGATGAGGGGTGATTTTAGAGAGATGTATATGTGGAATATATAGTGTAAATGCAGTATTTTACCCAAAATAGGGGGATCAAGTGCCAGAGGATATAGGCCGAAGGCGAGGGAGAGATTTAATAGGAACCTGAGGGGCAACTTTGCTATACACAAAGGTTGGTGGGCGTATGGAACGAGTTGCTGGAGGAGGTAGTTGAGGCAGGTACTGTCACTATGTTTACAAAACATTTGGACAGGTACATGAAAAGGATCAGTTTAGAAGGATATGGGCCAAACGCAGGCAATGTAAATGGGCCATGTTGGTTGGATGTGCGGAGGTTGGGCCAAAAGGCCTATTTCCACACCGAATGACTCTATGACTCAATAACCGAGTACTAGAAGTATTAACCAGGCCTGATCCTGCTTGGCATCTGTGACCAGACAGAATCATGCCATTCCTGAGTGGCATCAATATCATTATTCTAAACACCTGAAAAATCGTTTTTTCATCTCAGTTGTAATATTTTCAATTTTTTATCCCTTTGGCATCATCCTTACAGTTACTACAATACTTTGTATGATTCATTGTCTTCCCCCTCAACCAGCTCCTGACTATACCATAACCAGAAGGATATCAGAACAAGGGTGGCTATTCAATTGATCCAACCTGTTCTTCTCTTAGTTCCAGAGTCAGACAGCAGAGAAACCGGCCCTTTGGCCCAACTTGCCTATGCCGACCAACGTGCCCCATCTACAATAGTCTCACCTGCATGCAGTTGGTCCAAATACTTCTGGGGCAGGATGGGGCGCTGCAAAGGCGGCAGCCCTGTCAGCAGCACGTTAGTTTTTTCAACTTTTTTTGTTTTTTTAGTATGTTTTAAAGTATGTTTTTAATGTTTCTTTGTGTGTTTTGTGTTGGGGGTGGTGCGGGGGGGGTGAGGAGGAAACCGTTTCGGCCGCCTCCTCCATGGAGAGGCGACTTTTTCCAGGCCGCCTCCCCGTGGCCTAACAGTAAGGATCGGCACGGCCTTTCCCGGAGACGCGCCCAGGGCTTCAGCGGCAGGCGCAGCGTGGACTCTCTGCGTGGAGCGGGCGAGCCCTCGCTGGAGGGGAGCGCTCCGTTTCGCTTGCCCGGGGCAGCCGGCAGCTGGCAGCCTGAAGCCGCGGTCTGCACAGCTCCAGCTGGTGCGGCGTCTACAGCCCGGGAACCCTCGCGGGGGACCCGGGGGAAGAAGAAGCCATCACTGCCGGTCCGCGGCCAACTTCTACCGTGGGCCCGGTATGGACTTACCATCACCCCTGGAGGGGAGCTTCGACCGCCGACCCTGCAGTCTGCGGTGCTTCTGTCTGCGGCATGGCGGGGACTTTAAATCTTTGACTGCCGGCCTGCGGCCTACACCAACTTAAAGCCCCGGTCTCCGGTGGGGAAGAGCCGACTCTGGACTTACCTGGACTTGTACCTTGTCCTTTTACCATCTGGACGCCCGCAGCAACGGCTGCGGAGAATTGAGGTCCCGACCACAGGGGAAAATGGAGGTCTGGCCAAATCGTGTGCCTTCCATCACAGTGATGAATGCTGTGGTGGATGTTTATGTTACATTTTTATTGTGTTTTTGTGTGTGTTCTTTATAATTGTACCGCTGCTGACATACTCATTTCACTTGCACTTATGTGCAATGTGACAAATAAACCGTATTGTATTGTATTGTATTGTTCTAAACCTTTCCTATCCATGTACCAGTCCTAATGTCTTTCAAACATTGTGAAACTCTCTATTTGATTTTATTCCCATCTCTATTACACTAAAACTCTTCCCTTTGTTCTTAACATTCTAAATGGCTGTGGGCCAGGTGCAGAATTAGGCCATTCGACCCATCAAGTCTGCTCCACCATTCAATCATGGATGATCCATCTTCCCCTCTCAACCTCATTCTCCTGCCTTTTCCCATAACCCCAGTACTAATTAAGAATATGTCAGTCTTAAATATATCCATTAACTTAGCCTCCACTGCCATCTGTGGCAATGAATTCTACAGATTCATCATCATCCGAGTAAAGAAATTCATTCTCAATTGAAAGTTCAATTCATGTTCAAGAATATATTGAAAATTGAAAATGTTAACAGATCTGGGTGAAAGAGAAATATTCGTATCCATATTATTCTGGGTCTATGTCCATAAAACTGCACCAATTGAAATGTTATGTGTTCAGTGTGACACTATGTTTACTTTTTACTGCTAAACAATCTGTTTAATCGCCGACACTTATGTAAGTAAATTTTGTTCAGATGCTAATCTCTGTTTACACTGGTATTTTGTGGTGAGTTTCCAACTAGCCTGCATGCAGAATGCAACTGCTGGAGAAACAAATGGAACCAAGTGTTATTGTTCACTTTGTTAAAACAAATAAGGTGCAGAATACAGTAAACCCTCACTATATGGGCCACAGGGAGGGTGGTGGGGGGGTGGGGTTGATAGTGTTATTGCCGATTGTCCGCTCTAATTGAGTGAGGGGGGTAAATATTAACTAGTTTATAATTACAAGGATGGGAGGGAAGAAGCATTGCAATGAAGGATTGTTAAACTAATGGGAGTTCACAGAGCGTGAAGCTGCAGAGCTCCAGGGCCCACACGCAGTGCGCTGGGGACCGGTCCGGTCTGGTACTTACAGAACCTTCATACCGCTCGCTCTCGCAACTGGAGACTCCCATCACATAGCGCCAACTTGTTGGTGACTGGTGGGGACGGTGGAATGGGAGCTTGCCGCTGTTAAGGGCCTGTCCCACTTTCACGACCTAATTCACGACCTTTTTTCACTCGTGGACATCTTTCATCAGGCTAGAAAAATGCCCCGACCTACTTGATGCCACGAGTACCTACGATTAGCATTACAACCTACCTATTGACCTCCTACGACCTCGTGACGACCATGCTGCGAGTATGAGTCATAGGCAAACTCGGCAAAGTTCGTGAATTAGGTCGTGAAAATAGGGCAGGCCCTTTACCGGGCAACTGAGGCACCCGTTGCCAGTGTGACGCAGGTGCAGTGGCATTCGCTGCATCTGTATCCAACACCCCCATACCTTGCTTTGTGGCAGCCACTGCAAATCCATGCCTAATGCAACGATTTTCAGTTTAGTTCATTGTCATGTGTACCAAGGTACAGTGAAGAGCTTTTGGTTTCAGGAGCGTTTCACTGCTTGCTCTCTCCCCTCTGCTGCCTTTCTGCTGCCCAACGACGCCCGCCAGCACCCACCATGAACAACGCTTCAGTTCGCTATAACTGAAGAGAGTTATATCGAGGTCTGTAATTGCGAGGTTTTACTGTATTTTATGTTTATCAAGCAGTTCCCAGTTAGGTGCAGTAACTTTATGGAAATATATCTCGAAACTCACTGGATATTTGATTGTTTTTATGCACTAAGTGACTCAGATTCAAAGCAAAATGGAGTGGAAAACAGAGAAATTGAGTTGGCAAATTCTGCAATATCAGGGCTCTTGCTTAACTTTTTTTCCCTGTTGCCAGCTGGGCAACCTTGACAGCTTTTTAGGTTGCCAAATGACAGTTTAGGCGGTCATTTAAGGCGGTTTGCATGAAGCGTGTGATAATGTGCTTGGACGAAGTGCGTAGTTACCAGTTGGAATTTTGCTCAATGAAGCATTCACATATTATGTTCAAGAAGGAACTGCAGATGCTGAAAAATCGAAGGTAGACAAAAGTGCTGGAGAAACTCAGCAGGTGCAGCAGCATCTATGGAGCGAAGGAAATAGGCAACATTTCAGGCCAAAACCCATCTTATGAAGAAGGGTTTCAGCCCGAAACGTTGCCCATTTCCTTTGCTCCATAGGTGCTGCCGCATCCGCTGAGTTTCTCCAGCACTTTTGTCGACATTCACATATTATTTCTGCTTCAAATAAAGTCACAAACTAAACATATTCACCAATCAAGACATTATATATACCGCAATGACATGCAGCAAAATTATAATACAATATCTCAACACATTTTACATAGAAACATAGAAAATAGGTGCAGGAGTAGGCCATTTGGCCCTTCGAGCCTGCACCGCCATTCAATATGATCATGGCAGATCATCCAACTCAGTATCCCGTACCTGCCTTCTCTCCATACCCCCCTGAGCCCTTTAGCCACAAGGGCCACATCTAACTCCCTCTTAAATATAGCAATTTACATATTGTAATTGATGCAAGAATGTTTTCTGTGAAGGACCGAAATTACCATAAGTCGTCATTGCTATTGGCACAGAAACACTCTGGCTTCCCACATCATTTATCCATAACAAAATATACAGGTTGCAAGGAAATTTCTAAAGGCATTTTATGATAATAGCTGTTAAAACCGCCTATACCCATCTGACAGGTTAAACATTACACTAACTGACAAGAGATGGCCAAAGGAAATAACTGCAGCAAATGTTCTTTTGGTAATATGTTTAAAGGTGTCAAAACAAATAATACCATTGGGAATTAAAACACATTTGATTGTATTCCGTTATCAAACATAGTCAATGTTCGCTCTGAAGACCATGAAGCACAATAGGGTTGGGGGTCTGTGAATCAGTGCGGGGTGGATAGATTGCGGTGGGGGGGGGGGGGGGTTTGAGAAGGCAATTGGTGCAGAATGGATGGATTGAGGCAGGTGAATTAGTACGTGTTGGTTGGAGTATGTAAAATTGTGAGGGGAGATGTCAGTGGTGTTGAATGGGGGGATCAGTACGGGAAGGATGGGGGTAGACATAAATGCTGGAGAAATTCAGCGGGTGAGGCAGCATCTATGGACCTAAGGAAATATGCAACGTTTCGGGTCGAGACCCTTCTTCAAACTGTCCCCCCCCCCCCCCCCCCCCCCCCATTCTTGAATGGGGGGGATCAGTACAGGATGGATGGAGAGGCAGTAAAAGATGAATGGGGGATCAGTAAAAGAATAATTGGGAGATCACTACAAGATGGATGGAGGGATTGGTGCAGGGTAAATGGAGGGTGGGTCAGTACGGGATGAATGGGAGGATCAGTGCAGTATGAATGGGGGGAGAAGTGCAGGATGGATGGGAAGGGGGGGGTCAGTACAGGATGAATTGGGGGACCAGTGTAGGATTGATGGGGGGGGGGGGGGGGCAGGATAATCTATGCGAGGTGGGTAGAGTGATGAATAGATTGGGGGGGTGGGGTAGATGGGGAGGGGAGCACATGGGATGTCAGTGAGGACTGAATAGAGGAGGAGGGAATGGGGATCAGTGCGGGATGGAGAGGAAGGGTCCCAGTATAAGAGGGGTGGAGGGGGGCATACACGAGAGAGAGAGAGAGAGAGGGTGGAGTGGAAGGTGCAGAGGGGTGGGGAGGAAGGAAGGTCAGCGCTCCTCGGACAACATCACCCCGCTTCCTTGGCCGTCCCTCTCCAACGCCAAAGTGCCGCCGCATCCACGCCACTGCCAGTCGACAGGAAGGTGCGGGGCCGAGCGGTGCAGCTCAAAGATCCAATAGCTATAGGATCTGTCGTGAGGCTGCTTCAGACGGCGGAAGGAGGCCTCCGCCTTCCCCTCCCTCCTCCCGGCCTCGGCGTGCAAGAAGGGTTGTGAAAGCGCCGTTGGCAGATTTGCAAGCAGCGGCCGTTATCAGGACAATAGCGGTCTCTGCTTGCAAATCCGCCAACGTTGCTTTCACAACCCCTCTCTCACGCCAAGGGAGGGAGAGAGGGAGGGAGAGGGAGGTTCCTTCCGCCGGGCGGGGTGCGGGAGGAGGAGGCGGTGGAGCCGCTGTTCGGGGCCTGTCATTCGCTTCGACCCTTCGCCACCACGCACCTAGTGTCTTTGCCCCACAATCAAAGATACTAGACGAATACAGCCGCCGCCGCCGACACGAAACATCACGTTCCTATTCTCCAGAGATGCTGCCTGACCCGCGGAGTTACTCCAGTTTTTGTGTCTATCGGTATAAACCAGTATTTGATTGCCAAGCCAGGCAAAATGAGTCGGCATTTAGGTTGCTCGGCTGCACTTTGAGTGGTCAATGGCACCTGGGCAACCTCTAATTTCGAGCCCTGATATAATATACTTTTCAGGGTCTCTATGCTGCCCAAACATGGTGACAGCCAGGATTGGTGCAGTGCAGACAAGGCAGTGCAATGCACATTTGGTCCTCACTTCAGTTAATATCATTTATGCATGAATATCTTTAGCCTAACATCCTTTGTGTTCAGTATCCACAGGGTAAGGATTTTAATGAGCAAGTGACTACAATGGGATTGGACCAATGGTGATATAATTAAGTGACACATTAAATTAATTTCAGACTTTGAAGATAGACATGGTGATGTATTAGAGGCGTAGTACGTGAGTATAGGTGGAAACCATTGGAACCACATCTGAGGTGTATATCTGCAGCATCTTTGGATCAGAGTTGATGAACTGGAATCCAAGAGTCAGACACAGTGATCCATCAGAGAGGGGGTAAATTATTGGAATAGTTTATTCCAGAGGTAGTCATACCCTTTTAATTAAGCACCATAACATTGTTCAGATGGGAAGATTAAGCTGGTATGTCTGCATGATCCAGAATTGGGATCCAGGCACACTACAGGATGCAACAGGTGTAAGGTACTTGTAACCCATGTGAAAGAGAGAATAATGGATGAGTTTGTTTGAGCCAAGTCTCGGCTTCTCATCACTTAACACCATCCCATTACCTGGTCTTTTTCCAACACTGCCTTGGACCCAAATCCAGACATAGATGTGTGATTTATTTCACGTGCTTCTCAGTAGTGATTTAAACCTTATGCACTCCTCAATTTACCAGAACTGGGGCATCTAACAAAGTGCTCATCAGGCCCCTGTGCAAAACTTGCTTTGTACATGTTTGCTAATGTCAAATATTTCTCAGCATTTGGCTTTAAATCCATTCTCCCAATAATCACCGTTTATGTTGGTGGTCTAGTGGTTAGGATTCGGCGCTAGTGGTTAGGATTCGGCGCTCTCACCGCCGCGGCCCGCGTCAGGGAACGGCAGCTTTTGGATTTTCATAAGTGTCCGGCACGGACTAGAAGGGCCGAGATGGCCTGTTTCCCTGCTGTAATTGTTATATGGTTATACTTCCAATTTGAGCACCCTACTGTATTGTGAGCTCTCTGAGACTGACAATTTGGTTATAATTTACATTGAATTTTGAATTATTTTCAAATGCCCTTGAACCCACTTTAAGCTCAAACTAAATACCACCAAATGGAGAAATTATATATTCAGCTGAAATATTTTTTTTTAGTTGAAATGTCAACCTTGCTAATGCAATCTAATTCTTTTTTTATTTGCCTATTTATAATATTGAATCAGTGGCAGACAATCAATTTCACTATCATCCCTTAACTGTGAGATTGGCTTTAATGCCACAGCTATATAGATGCAGTTGGGCATGGGTGGAGGGCAGCACAGTGCCAGAGACCCGGGTTTAATCCTAACTAAAGTGCTGTCTGTACGGAGTTTGTACATTCTCCCTGTGACCACATGGGCTTTCTCTGAGATCTCTGGTTTCCTCCCACACTCCAAAGATGTGCAGGTTTGTAGGTCAATTAGCTTGGTATAATTGTAAATTGTCTGTAATATGTGTGGGATAGTGTTAGTGACAGAGATCGCTGGTCGGTGCAAACTCTTTGGGCCGAAGGGCTTGTTTCCACACTGTATCTCTAAACTAAACTAGTAATTTTCACTTAAGATGGATACAAAATGCTGGAGTAACTCAGCAGGACAGGCAGCATCTGTGGATAGAAGGAATGGGTGACATTTGGGGCCAAGACCCTTTTTCAGCTGAGTAACTCCATCCGCTGAGTTACTCCAACATTTTGTGTCTATCTTTGGTGTAAACCAGCATCTGCAGTTCCTTCATACACACCCAGTAATTTTCATTTTATCTGTCAAAGTTGTTTTTTTTAATGTTCAATGCTGAGTTTGAAGGAAACTGTCCATAGTTGTATTTTCTCCACCATTGGTCACTGTCGTATATGCCAGTTCCAAACATTAATTAGCAAGTTGACAAGCCAAGCACATTGTGAAACTCTGAAGACACAGGCACATGATACTGGGATCCTGGCAAAACACAGTGCTGGAGCAACTGAATCAGTCCAAAGCAGGGTCCCAGCCCCAAACATCCCCTATCTAGTCCAGAACCAGAGGACACAGTCTTAGAATAAAGGGGAGGTCATTTAAGACTGAGGTGGGAAAAAACGTTTTCACCCCAAAAGTTGTGAATTTATGGAATTCCCTGCCACAGAGGCAGTGGAGGCCAAGTCACTGGATGGATTTAAGAAAGAGTTAGATAGAGCTCTAGGGGCTAGTGGAGTCAAGGGATGTGGGGAGAAGGCAGGCACGGGTTATTGATAGGGGACGATCAGCCATGATCACAATGAATGGCGGTGCTGGCTCAAAGGGCCGAATGGCCTCCTCCTGCACCTATTTTCTATGTTTCTATGAGGTAGACTGGCACTTCAACTTCTACCTTAATTGCACGCACATTGTATAATGCTCTCGTAAAATGAACTAGGATGTAAAATGCAAACCTTTCAAGTATTTAGTTTAATTTTTTTTCAGAATGTAAAGGGAAAATGGAAATGTGTGTGCAATAAGGTAGAAGTTTAAATATTAAGAAGCTTTTAAAAAAATGAAATCCAAATATAAAATTAATTTGGAAAAGTACCGAATTTTGAAGAGGGAATAATAATATGGACATATATATTTAACTTGGTTACTCACAATGCGGGAATCATACATTCGCACATGATTGCAAACTCTTTGTGGCCCAGGGCCGTGGCCAGGCAATGAAATGGCCAAGGCTTGAGAAGACCGGTGATTTGGATTCAGTTTGGTGGATGTTCCAGGTCAGAGGTGAGCGTGGGGCTTACTTCAACGAGAAACGGAGTTTGGTCCTGAAAGTCAAAAAGCAACCGCAAGTCAAAAGCAGAGTGCTTCTCCTGGCAGACTGGAGCACCCGGAGAACACCCACGCAGGGAGTTTTTCACAGGGAGAATGTACAAACTCTGTACAGACAGCACCCGTAGGCAGGGTCGATCCCGGATCTCTGGCGCTGCAAGGTAACAACTATACTGCAGCGCCACCGTGCCGCCCCATTTGGTTGAATTGCTACCCTCCGAGTCTCAAATGGTGATTGATTTTTGAGAATTACACCGGGTACGGTTACAAAAAGACAGGTTGTCTTGTGGGCAGCGTCTGCGTTGCTGCGTGTAATATCATACCGGGGAAGCCCTCCCAGAAAACGGCACAGTGGCATGATCTTTGCAACGCGAACCTCATTTACTGATTGAACTCTCGTGTTTAAGCGGATATGCTTTTCTGCGGCATGTTTTTCTGTCACTACAACCCATTTATTAACGATGACTAAGTGACCAGTCACCATTATTTAACACTGAGGGATGAACATGGCTTATGAAAAAAGGAGCATATTTTGCTACATTTAACACACAAAGTATCTCAACGGATCAGCCACCACCTGTGGAGGACATGGATTGGCGACGTGTCGGGTCGGGGCACTTCTTCAGACTGAGTGTGGTAGAGAAGATAGACACAAAATGCTGGAGTAACGGCGGGTCAGGCAGCATCTCTGGTGAAAAATGATTAGGTGACATTTCAAGACTGAAATCAGTGTGAAGAAGGGTGTCGACCCGAAACATCACCCATTGCTCCAGTGATGCTTCCTGTCCCGCTGAGTTACTCCAGTGATGCTTCCTGTCCCGCTGAGTTACTCCAGTGATGCTTCCTGTCCCGCTGAGTTACTCCAGTGATGCTTCCTGTCCCGCTGAGTTACTCCAGCGTTGTGTGTCTGTCTGCAGTTGGTCCCCACACATGGCGTGTAGCCGCAGTTCCCACAGTGCAGCGCGGGCGGGAAAGCGGTTGGTCCGCAGCTGGAGAGCGTCACGTGGGGCTGGGGGCTGGGCGCCGCTGACCCGGCGCTGACCCGGCGAGGGCCGGGACCAGGGGCCCAGCGCTCCGTGTCTAATTCTGCCGCTATTCATTTAGTTTACCACATAAACGCCTTTAAATCAACGTGATCTCTTAGCTGAGACTCTTGAGACGTGATTTATGAAATACGTAAGTACGAATGCGGGGCTGGCCTCTGCCTTGTCACCTGAAGCATCGTCCAAAGTTGTCCACAGTTGGAAATCCAAAGTACATACCCATTAGCACCCTGATTGTTCACAAGGACAACTGTGGGTGAAACCTGCACTGATAAGACCTTTAACTAGTGGTGTTTGTAAATCATTCACTGTAAAACTCTGAAACCTCCCAGTTTTGTACAATAACGTGTAGGTTTTTTTTACTTTGAACCAGTGGTAAATACTGTTCTAACCATGAAACCTAATGTTAATTGTCTGTATAAATTGCTTGGAATATTTATTTCTAGAGAGGAAAGGTGACACTTTGGATCGAGACACTTCAGACACCTACAGCCTCAACCCGAAACGTCACTTATTCCTTCTGTCCAGAGATGCTGCCTGACCCACTGAGTTACTCCAGCATTTTGTGTCTATCTTCGGTGTAAACCAGCATCTGCAGTTCCTTCCTACACAAAATAATTTCTAAATTCCATGGTTATATATTTTTTCCTTTCATCCTATTTGGGATTTTACTTGAACTTTATCTTTATCGTGGTCCTCCATTTATTTAATTCTATTTAAAATATTATAAGATTGTTAAAATTGCAGCTTTTACTTTCTTTTTTGCAGCTTGTGAAAATCCTTCAGTACGATTGTTTGTTTAGCCACATCGAATATTTAACTGTGTAAGAAGGAACTGCAGATGCTGGTTTAAACCGCAGATAGACACAAAAAGATGGAGTAACTCAGCGGGACAGGCAGCATCTCTGGAGAGAAGGAATGGTGATGTTTCGGGACAAGACCATTTTGAAACGTCATCCATTCTTTCTCTCCAGAGATGCTGCCTGTCCTGCTGAGTTATTCCAGCTTTTTGTGTCTATCTTTGAATGTTGAATTTCTCTTTGAGAAGATGCTGAGGAGTCAAGTCTTTACATTATTGCTTTTTGTGGTAAAACGTAGTTTGAGATTGCTGACAATGATGCATTTGCACGAAAATTGACCAAATTGCAACAAGGAGATGTCATTACATGTAGAAAGCAGAATGATGGTGATTTTCAAAGGGAGTTCCCATGTTGCTTCTGCCATGGTGCTCTAGATTGTTTGAGAGTCGCTGTTTGGTAAGAATTGGTGGCTTCCTAATAACCTCATCTGATAGCTCAGTGTTAATTTCAAATTGTGTGCAATTGTTTCCAAACTCAACTTCGCCACTTCTGGTGACCACAACACTCTTTTTAAGATCTGAAGCTGCTTTACATGATTGTAATTTGTATTTTAAATATTCTCCGTCTAAATATTGGGCAGATTGTCTTTACCTAATGCCTATCCACAATCTCTCTCAAGCATCTGTTTGAATCTGTAGTTGTCTGCTTATAACACTGGTGTTATTCATGACCCCGGAATGAGTATTGGTGTGAAGAAAACCAGCTTTAACTAAGACTCTTTATTTTAATCTGTTCAATATTGTTTCAAAATTACTTTGGCTCAGCTGTTGAACTATCATTCTTCACTCCTTTGTTATCTGTATAATTCCAATACTGTCCAACTCGGCTTGATATAAAAGCCAAAGTCCGTATAAATTACTTTCACCTGTATGATTGCAGGGATTGGAGTTAAAAATTGTAAACTCTTTATCCTATTTTCAGTTTAAACACAGGGATTTTGCTGCCTTTTCTCACTATTTTTCCCCAGAGTCTTTGATATAGCTTTGTTCCTTCCATCTCGAGTTTTGCAAGGATCTTCATTTCATTAGTCAGAGAACAATGGAAATGCTTGGCAAGTCAGGCAGCACCCGAGGAGAGAGAAAAATCAGTTGACATTATTGTGAGACGTTAGAATTGACTCAATAGTTGTAATGAGTAGGAAGTTTAACTAGGGAATGACCTTTGTAGTGACCAGAGGGATCTAGGAGTGCAGATATATAGATTCTTGAAATTGGCGTCACAGATGGGTATGGTGGCCAAGAAGGTTTGCCTTCATCAATCAGGGTATTGAGTATAGAAGTTGGGATGCTATGTTATAGTTGTACATGACATTGATGAGGTTGTATTCAGAGAATTGTGTTCTGTTTTGGTCACTCTGCCTTAGCAAGGATGTTGTTAAGATGGAAAGCGTGCAGAGAAGATTTACCATAATGTTCCCAAGAATTGAGGGACTGATATAAAGGGAGAGGTTGGGCAGGCTCAGACTTAATCCCTTGGAGCGTAGGAGGATGAGGAGTAATCTTATAGAGGTGTACAAGATCATGAGGGGAATAGTTAGGTAAGTGCACTGAGCCTTTTACCCAGAGTAGGGTAATCAAGAACCAGGGGACATAGGTTTAAGTGAGAGGGGAAAGATTTAATAAGAATCTGGGGGGCAACATTTTACATGCAGGATGATGGATATGTGGAATGAGCTGCCAGGGGAGGTATTTAAGGCAGGTACAATAACTTCAAAGGGTATTTGGACATGTACATGGATAGGAAAGGTTTATAGAGGGATAAGGGTCAAATGCAGGCAGGTAGGACTAGTGTAGATGGAGTATCTTGGTTGGGGTGGGCAAGTTGGGCCAAAAGGCCTGTTTCCATGCTGTATGACTCTTTGTGTGGGTTTGGTCCTGACCTTTGGTGCTGTATGTTTGAAGTTTGCATGCTCGCATCGTGACATGCTCACATTGGTTCAGTTTCTTTCCATTGAGTGTTGGTAGATTATCTGACTAATGGAAAATAACTCTCATGTCGATAGATTATGAGGATAATTGGTATATGGTGGACTCCGATCAATCCCATTATTGTCTTATTTTATATGTATATATATAACTTTTTGAGAGGCAGTAGACAGAGAGCACCTTTTACCCCAGGTAGAAATGTTGACTTAAGAGTGAGAGGGGTAAAGTTTAATGGTGATGTTTTGGGTATGTTTTTTACACATAGACTGGTAGGTGCCTGAAACACTTTACCAGGGGTGGTGGTGGAGGCACATACAATAGAGGCATTTAAGAGGCTTTATAGATTGGCATGTGAATATACAGCGAATTAAGGGATATGGATCATGTGCTGTCACAGGAGATTAGTGTAACTTGGGTGTCATGTTCAGCATTGTAGACCGAAGGGCCTGTTCCTGTGCTGTGCTATTCTATGTTATTTCCCTCAATTCGTTCTGTGATAACCTTTGAGCCCATGAGAGAGTATAGGTAACCGGGAACTAAGTAGGTGAAAGGGGATGATGGGCTGGTTGTAAGAGCTTGTTTCACCCCAATGGAAGTAAATATCAGGACTGAGAGTTACAGTGAGGAAGTTAACGACACTGGAGGAGCAGGGCATGAAGCTTTTGAAAGGTACTTCATCTTGCAGAGAGTGTTCACATGTTGAGATCTTCGTCGGAATTAAACCCTGTCCATTTAGTTTATATATAACATACTATCATATCCTTGCCTTTGCCACACAGTTTCATCTCCATTTTAGAAGGGACGATGGTGGAATCTTCAAATGAGGGAAGGAAACTTAATTGGAGTCGTATCGGGAGGAAACGGGCTCTTTGGCCAGCTGAGTTTATACCGACCAAACAGTAGCCATTATACTAATCCTAACTTATGCACCACATATGTATCAACCCTTCTCCCATGCCCCAAACATTCCCCCAATTCATTGGCAAGTTACGGCAGCCAATTAACCAAACAATCCACAAGTCTTTGGGCTGTGGGAGTAAACCAAAACGCCCAGGAGGAACATTCATATTCCTGAAAGATATTCACTGGAACTAGACATCAAATGCAGGTCAATGTAGCCATGAAACAGCAGCTCTATTTGCTGTGCCTTCAAATTCACCAGGCGGCCTACCCCAATCTATGTGTGTAACGGAATGACTCCAGAATATATTTTTTTCGTATGATCCAGGGAAAGCAAAATGCTGGTTATATGAATGATTATTTTGTTGTTTGTATCGTAAATCTTTGAAACTGCCGCCTGTTTGTCGTTCAGATGAAACTAAATACAAAATATTTAATAATTGGGAGTGATTATAAGGCATTAAAAACCAATCAAAGGCTTTGAATAGTATATGTGAAGTCATTAAATACCTGGTAGCGATTACAAGGTAGAAATGATCTAATAGAAACATGTAAATGGTTTAGAGAGTAATGCTTACCTGTGAATAATTAGAAGGGAGTAGTGCCATGGAATTGCCATCTATGAATTTATATGATTTATGTGGAGATAAATACATAATTGAGAATAATTGCAATGTTGTAATCAAATCAGAACAGATTACATCATAATCCAGGAAAGACAAATTCGTGAGAATTATGGAAATCTGCAGATAATTTTTAAACCTCCATTCTTCATCTCCATCACTCATGTCTCTGACTTTCTCACCCACTCACGCACTCCGCAGTTATGTTGCAGCCAATGCATATTTCATAGTTCTATCTACAAATATTGACTATAATGGAAGAATGTTCTTCTGAATTATTGACCTGCAGCCTACTGGCAAAACAAATAGAACGCTGAAGAATATTATTTAATTATTTATTTTATTAGACAAATAATGAACCCCATTTTAGGAGGAAAAAAGCAGATTAGCTGTTTTCTCATTGAATATTTTACTACATTCATAAGGGCCCCGTCATATAAAAACATTTAAGGACTCCCATTTCTTACATAAGAAGAAAATGTACTAATTTTTAAAAATATAGAATTGAGAAAAGTTTGGGAAACATTTAATTAAAACAATTAAATCAATTCAATTAAGCAATAGGGTTGCCAACTTTCTCACTCCCAAATAAAGGACAAAATAAGGGACAAATTCCCAATGGCAATTCGTTAACCGACTCGGCCGTGGCTGGGTGAATGATGAGTTGGCCCGGGTGCTGCACTGCACACAAAGCCCAGCCGGCGGGCCAGCTGAAGAGTTTTGGCCCGTGCCGCGCGACGTTGCACGCAAAGTCCGGCACCCCATCCAACTCATGAGCCTATGATCGGCCATGAGAAGGAGGGGTGGTGGTGTCAGCGGTAAGCGAAGGTCTAAAGGTCAGACAGTTGGCCGGGCTGCTGACTGATGGGGGCACGGGCTGCTGCTGCACTCCATGGGCTGCATTATGTCGGGACAGGTGAGGCGGGGCCGGATGCGGCGCTCTGACCCGACAATCTCCTCGACCCGAGTAGTAGCAGCCAAATACGGAACAAGGGCGGACCCGTATGGAACAAACCAATTTAGCCCAATGTACGGGATGTCCCGGCTAATACAGGACTACCCTATATAGCCCTTTAGGCTACCCTAAATATAAACAAAGTATCTAATGAACAGTTGGACTTTCACAGGTTTAGATGCTGCAAGTTCAGTGGATAGATTTCTCATTTTAAGTACTGGGACATCTTGGGAAGTTTGTGCTTAACTAGAGGAGTTCAAAACAAAGACCATTGACATAGTTATAGGTTACACAGCAGGAAACAGGATCTTTAGCCAACCACATTGCCCAACCAAGTCTGGCCCACCTGCCTGTAGAAACATAGAAATTAGATGCAGGAGGAGGCCATTCGACCCTTCGAGCCAGCACCACCATTCATTGTGATCATGGCTGATTGTCCCCAATCAATAACCCGTGCCTGCCTTCTCCCCATATCCCTTGATTCCACTAGACTCTGGAGCTCTATCTAACTCTCTCTTAAATCCATCCAGTGATTTGGCCTCCACTGCCCTCTGTGGCAGGAAATTCCACAAATTCACAAGTCTGGGTGAAAGTTTTTTTTTCTCACCTCAGTCTTAAATGGCCTCCCCTTTATTCCAAGACTGTGGCCCCTGGTTCTGGACTCGCCCAACATTGGGAACATTTTTCCTGCATCTAGCTTGTCCAGTCCTTTTATAACTTAATATGTTTATATTGCTGTCCAAGCCTTTTCTAACTGTATCTGCCCGTGTTTTTTAAAAGTCCGTTGTTTAAAAGTCAGAACACATGCCTCAACCACTTAACAGTATGTAATTTCAGATCTATCCTCGCTTGCAAGGCCCAAACTTAGACACATTTTTGAGCAACTCCAAGTACTAACTGCCAACTTTTAATCGGAAGATTTAAATCAGACTGAGCCTTAAAGTGAGAAAATGAAGAAGTGCATATCTCCTTTGGCCAAGATCAAACTTTCAGAGACATGAGAGTTGCACGATGGTGCCAGAAAGTGGTGACATTTTGAATGCTGACCCAGAAGAGGATTCCACTTCAATGTTCACTCTTACTTGTATATCATTGTACTCATGACATGATCTGACTGGATAGTTTGCAAAACAAAGCTTCTCATTGTATCTTGGTACACGTGACAGTAATAAACTAAACTCATTGTAACTTGTTCTCACCCAGCCCACGGCCTGTTTCCTCTATCATCGTTACTTTTTTGCATATCTTTCATTAATTTGTTCTATATCTCTTTATATTACTGTATATATCTTTCGTTTCCCTTTCCCCTGACTCTCAGCCTGAAGAAGAGTCTCGACCCGAAATGTCACGTTATTCCTTTTCGCCAGAGATGCTGCCTGACTCGCTGAGTTACTCCAGCTTTTTGTGCCTATCTTCGGTGTAAACCAGCATCTGCAGTTCCTTCCTACACACTGGGAGCAGACCACTCTGGCAGCCGAAGCTGTTCTCTGAGGGCATTAAGCTCGGCTGCACCCTACCACATTGAAGTGCTGGGAGCTTAGACCACAAATAAAATACCGTACCCGGGGTCATGTTGAACAGAGGAGACATATAGTGATCAGGAGGCAACAGATGATTCCCTGCCTTAATAAGGAATTCCCCATGTATTTTCTTTGGTTTAATAATATTCTTTCAGTGAAATAAGATTATGTTGAAGTTGTCTTTGGCCATAAGTGATCAATGTGCATTTGTACATCTCATTTTGTAAAATAAGATTCTGTTGAAATTGATGGTAGGAATTTCACAATTGTTAGTTTCATTTATAGTTAAGTGAAAAGCTTTTGTTGCTGCTAACCAGTCAGCAGAAAGTTATAGAGTGATACTGCATGGAAACAGGCACTTTGGCCTAACTTGCCCACACCGGCCCAGCTACACTAGTTCAGCCTGCCCGCGTTTGGTCCATATTCCTCCAAACCTGTCCTATCCATGTGATTTTGATGACAATCGAGGAATCCACAGTGAACAGATACTTGATAAAGGGAATAATGTTTAGTTATCGGAGTACAAAGTGCATTATGCAAACAGCACATGCATTTCAGGATGAATTTCCATCCCAGGGTTTTAACATTTTCAGGATTACAAATAGATGCAGTTCAATATGTATGGACATTCCCATGACAGGTTTGTAAACTCATGAAAATCGCTGAGCGGCATAGGTCAGTATTTTTCAGCGATAATAGCAGCAAGGTTTGCTATGCATTCACACTTACTTTAGGTATATGTAAATGAACAATTAAACACAAAAAATCCAGAGGGTCCTCTCAAAGCCAATCAGGAACTGTAAACCCACAGGCCATCAGGACTGTAAACTCTTATCTCACCAGAGACTAATTTGCTGTTGTATTGTGACTTTTTTTCTAAAATGTAAATACTGGTTCTGTTCAATTCTGTTCTGTTGTTTTTGCACAATCCACAGGCATTGCCACTTTAATTTCACCGCACATCTTGTATGTGTATGTGACAAATAAACTTGACTTGACTTGACTTGTTCCTCTTGCTCTTTCATTCCTCATATGGAGTGCATAGATAACTGTTCTGGTGCAGACATAAGACTACCAGTTCATAACTTCTGTACAAAAGCTGCCTTTGCTCCCATATTTAAAAGTAAGTGGGTTTCAAAGGTGTAATAAATGACAGTAATTAATTGAAAATTTATTTTAATTCCGTGAAATCATATTCCTTGAGAAAAGTTAATGTTTGAAATTTAAATATAAAATTTAATTGCCCTTCGAAAAGGTTTATGCCCTTTTTATTTTTTCTCTTCATCCCACCTGTTGTTTCTGCTTTTTACATAGCATTTTGTTTATTCATGAAGCATTATTGATGTTTCCCCTCTTTCCTTGACCTGCTCTAGATTCTGCATGTTGCGCAGTTATTGATTGAAAAGCTTCTCTGTGTGCCTCCTCACAGAAGCCACAAATCCTTGTCCCACTGACACAAATGTTCTACCAGAAGATATTTCAAATGGCTGATCCACAAAAAAACCTCTAAATAATGAACATCATTCCTTTGCCGCTGAGACCAAAATCCAGGCCATGATTCTTCCCATCCACGCCAAAAGAATGTGGAAAAAATTGAAAGGGAGTTTGCATTTTCTGCATCACCAAACATCCAGTTATAGCAGGTTTATTACCATAATGATTAGATCCCTCCTAAATACCTCTCCGTCAGGTCACCAGTGGCAACAGCAAAACATTATGTGTGTCAACCTTGCAGGTTGCCAGTAGCAACAATTAAAAAATGTTGTATATGCAAGATCTCACGTGCAGCAAAACAGAAAATATTGAAAAACTCAGCAGGTCACCTGTTCTTTGATGAGAATGAATGTTCATGGAGCATGACAACATAACAGGACATCTGTTGCTATCTGATTTGAGTTAGGCTCCCCCTTGCATATTTAGGTTCTTACATTTTTTGCATGGCAACCGGCTATAGATAATATCTGGGACCAAAGTGAGTAGGAAGCATGTTTCTTCTTTAGCACTGAAATAACTTTTAAAAATGGTTTTGTTCATGTCTTTCCTTTTTTCACTTCTTTCTACCAGAATTCATAGAACTGTAAAACCCTAGGATCGTACAGCACAGGAATGGGCCAATTTCGCCTACCTCATCCATACTGATCGTGATGCTTATCCACACTAATCCTATTTGCCTGTGTTAGGCCTGCACCCTACTAGGCCTTAGATAAACACAAAATGCCATAGTAACAGTCTGAAGAAGGGTCTTATCCCAAAACATCACCCATTCCTTCTCTTCAGAGATGCTGCTTGTCCCGCTAAGTTACTCCAGCATTTTGTGTCCACCTTCAATATTAAGTTAGTGATGGTAAATGTTGAATGCAGTTTAGACTCTCTTGTTTGCCCAGCATTTCCTATTTGCCTGTGTTAGGCTTGTATCCCCACTATGCCTTAGATGACATAAAATCAAGTACAGATGAAGAAAATAAAGCAAAGCCAACAAAGTTAGTACTAAAGGAATAAAATAAAATGTGAGAAAGTTAATTTTATGTTTCATGTTTCCAAAGTTTAAAACCTGAAATAATGAGATCACACGTAAAATAGGTGACTTTCATTGCCAGAGAGATGGTTAGCTAATAATTATTAATAACTAGAGCCAGGATGTTTAGGCGCTAAAAATCTCTGAAATAGGCAGCAAAAAGGCATAATAAAATTACAAAAAAGGCACAAAAAGGCATTTATTGACAAAAAGGCATAAAAAGGCATTTATTTCCACTACCAAAATATGGTTAAAAATTATAAT
This sequence comes from Leucoraja erinaceus, assembly GCF_028641065.1. NCBI lineage: Eukaryota > Metazoa > Chordata > Chondrichthyes > Rajiformes > Rajidae > Leucoraja > Leucoraja erinaceus. The sequence continues at coordinate 716,543 of NC_073402.1, read as the reverse complement.
TATGAAGGTATACTACATTAAATGACCCAAAGTTGCCTGGTTGCACATAACTACCAGCATTTAAATTTTTTTATCTGGTGTTAAACTATGCCGTCTGTCAGACAGAATATGCTACAGTTGTGAAAAACTTCTTTCTACCCCAGTTGAGGTCACTGGTGCACACCTGAAACAAGCTATAAACTCTACATTCATGTCGATATCTTGTGCATTACAACTACCTTTGAGAACGATGTTTTGTATTTCTTCCAATTCTTTGTTAGCTAAAATCACCCTCTCACATTTTCCTTGTATGTCTTCACCTACATCGCCAGGAACTTTAAGTACAAAGTACAGCAGGTGAAGTTGTAAACAACTGAGCAATAGTTCAGCTTTTTGACTACTACAATACTTCCGATGTCAAGAAATACTCCTTTGATGGTTGACCTGCCTCCAGTGTACCAATGACCACATTGGCAATAAATCTCCCCACAGGATCAGTTATCGCATCTATTGAAATCTATATTTTGTTGCAGGCAACTTCATCTCTAATTTTCTGCACAACAATGTTGAAGTTGCTGTCAACATAATTTTTCCATAATGAAGACTCGCTTGGTATATGTTCCTTTGTGTATTTCCCTAAAAAACCTCTGAGAGATTTGTTTTCCAATTTCCACAGTGGAATTCCAGCATCAATGAATGTGTTGCACAGATCACTCAAACTTTGCGATTGGAGCCAGCAGTAAATGTTGTGAGGAGACAAGCTTGCGTATTTCCTACCTTCTGTTTCTCTGCCGCCAACTTGTGTTTAGCTGTCTACGTACATGGAGATTTAATTTTTTTTCTCATGATTCACTGCTTTCTCACATGCGTTGCAAAACAACACACTGTTGTCCGTAGAGAATATATCACTCCCGTCCACGCGCAACAAATCGTTTAGTTTTTTTACAAGGTGTTGACTTGACATTAAGCATTTTGATGCTTGCAGGGGTAGATCCTACAGGAGCGGAGATGCAAACCTCTACAGGCAGGCCAAGTACAAGCTAAGAAAAGGAATCAAAGCTGCCAAAGAAAGGTACTCTGAGAAATTGTGCAGCAAGTTCTCAGCAAATGACTCTTCAGTGTGGAAGGGCTTGCAAGAATCACAAGCTGCAAGAATACAAGCTACAAGAGGGCGGTGGAGGCAGGTTCTCTGGATGCTTTCAAGAGAGCTAGATAGTGCTCTTAAAATAGCGGAGTCAGGGGATATGGGGAGAAGGCAGGAACGAGGTACTGATTGGGGATGATCAGCCATGATCACATTGAATGGCGGTGCTGGCTCGAAGGGCCAAATGGCCTACTACTGCACCTATTGTCTATTGAAAACCCCCCCGCTCCTTGGACAATCGTCAGCTGACCAACGACCTGAACGAGTTCTACTGCAGTTTCGATAAGCAGAAACTTAACCCTGGTAACCCCAACCAACACTTCACACCTACTCACAGCTTGACTCCAGTTTGCAAAGACTGGACCCTATCCCATGCACCCCTCTCCAATCACCACTTAACACCCACTTACAGCCGGGTTTTGCCCAGGTGGTGTAAATTTTCTTGTAAGTTAGTTAAAACGGCAAAAAAGGCTGATTTAGGCACTCAATCGTGAAAAAGGCATTATCTTCCTGAAATGGTTCTTAGAATGGAGGAACAGCATATAGTTTTGAAGACATTTAACATGTTGACCTTCATGGCACAAGGTGAATAAATAGTGGTGAATCTCTGGAACTCTCTGCCACAGAGGGTAGTTGAGGCCAGTTCATTGGCTATATTTAAGAGGGAGTTAGATGTGGCCCTTGTGGCTAAGGGGATCAGGGGGTATGGAGAGAAGGCAGGTACGGGATACTGAGTTGGATGATCAGCCATGATCATATTGAATGGCGGTGCAGGCTCGAAGGGCCAAATGGCCTACTCCTGCACCTAATTTCTATGTTTCTATGTTTCTAAATCTTCCTTGTTGAGTTTGCATAATGCTATGATGAGGCTTCACTTGGAGCATAGTTTGACACATTCTAGGAATGATTTACATGCCTTGTATTAAATGTACAGGAGAAGCATCAAACTAATTGTTCATTGTTCAGCATGGAACAGGCCTTTCAGCCCTCAGAGTCCATGCCGACCAGCGATCACCCCAGACACGAGCTCTATCCTACACACCAGGGGCAAGTTACAGAAGCCAGTTAACCTACAAACCTGTATGTTTTGGAGTGTGGGGGGAAAACCGAGCACCCGGAGAAAACCCATGTGGTCACAGGGAAAACGTACAGACAGCACCCGTAGTCAGGATTGAACCCGGGTCTCTGGCACTGTTAGGCAGCAACACTACCGGTGTGGACTGTGCCTCATCTTATGAGATAAGATCAACTGAGATTGGTCAATGCTCATTTATATTTAGAAGGATGAAAAGCATTTATCTGAAACGTAAAGTTTTTCAAGAGACTGAGAAGGAGATGTTTCCCTAGGCTGCATTTAGGATGAGGGGACATTGTCTTAGTTGAGCAATTAGCTGACTAGAATTCGAGTGAAGAGAAGTTTCTTTATCTATAAGGCGTTGATATTTTGGAATTGATTAACCAATGGGCTATAGTCATTAAGTATATCCTGAACAAAGCTCGAGTTTTTGACTCATCTGGAGTTGAGCACATGTAAAAATGCTTTCTTGAGGTACTTGGCCAAGCCACCAGACCCAAGTACAGTAGTCACTGCAATACAGATATACCATCAGAGGCCTAAGAGCAGGAGATACTGTTTGATGTAAGATCTCAACAACTGTCGATCAACCGTAATGATGGTTCATAATTACGATGAACATCATCGTACTGCAATGCATGTTTGTCTGCCCACTGCATTCACTGGCCCCTGCATTATTAATCCAATAGCTCATTAAGATGGTCAGTTGCTTGCAGTAAAAGTTACATTGTACTTGATGTCATAAATTAATCAGATTATTTCACGTACTTTTTTTTTCTCCAGGGATTCCTTTTTAGTTTAAATACAAAATGCATAGTGGTAGCGTTAGCAGGGCTGCCTCGCTGTGCCAGAGATCTTGGTTCTATATTGACTTCTGATGCTGTATGTTCTCCTTAAGACCCTGTAGACAAATTACCTCTGCAGGGCTCATCAGGCTATTAAACTGAACATTAATAGCCCATTATCTGTTTATTTACACTTTATCTGTTTATTTATTTTGTGTGTATATATGTATATAATGGTATATGGACACTGATCTGTTCTGTATTTACGCCCACTATATTCTGTTGTGCTGAAGCAAAGCAAGAATTTCATTGTCCTATCTGGGACACATAACAATAAACTCTCTTGAATCTCTTGAATCTTGAATCTTAGAGAATGAATATGAAATCTTATGAAAATGAATAGTTTCTTTTTTTATTGGTAACCAAAGTTATCAACGTATAATTTTTTGTGTGTTGGAAAATAAAATATAGTGGCACAGCTGGTGGACTTGCTGCCTCACACGCCAGAGATCTGTGTTCAATCCTGTCCTCGGGCACTGTCTGTGTTGAATTTGCACATTCGAGATAACAGAACTTGTGTGAATGGGTAGACAAAAATGCTGGAGAAACTCAGCTGGTGAGGCAGCATCTATGGAGCGAAGGGAATAGGTGACGTTTCGGGTCGAGACCCTTCCTCAGACTGATGTGAGGGTGCAGAAGGGGGGGGGGTGCGGGAAGAAGAAAGGAAGAGGCGGAGACAGTGGGCTGAGGGAGACCTAGGAAGCGGAGGAGAAAGCAGGGACTACCTGATATTGGAGGTCAATGTTCATACCGCTGGGGTGCAAAATTCAAGCGAATTATGAGGTGCTGTTCCTCCCATTTGCGGTGGGCCTCACTCTGGCCATGGAGGAGGCCTAGGACAGAAAGGTTGGATTCAGAATGGGAAGGGAAGTTGAAGTGCTGAGCCACCGGGAGATCAGGTTGGATATTGCGAACTGAGTGGAGGTGTTGTGCAAAGCGATCGCCAAGCCTGCGTTTGGTCTCACCGAGGATGATCATACGCTGAATAATCCAACCATATTTTTGTTTGGAAATGGAAAGAGATAATAGAAATTGCATTCATTGAAACGTGTAAAAAGAAATGAGATACTGTATTGTAATTTTGCTGCATGTCATTGTGGTATATATATCTTGATTGGTGAATATGTTTAGTTTGCGACTTTATTTGAAGCAGAAATAATATGTGACTGCTTCATTCATAATTCCGACTGATAACTACGCACTTCGTCCGAGCACATTATCGCACGCGTCATGCAAGCCATCTTAAATGACCACCTAAACTGTCATTTGGCAACTTAAAATGCTGCCGAGGTTGCCCGGCTGGCAACAGTGAAAAAAAGTTAAGTGAGAGCCCTGCTCTGGGTTCTCCGATTTTCTCCCACCTCTCAAAGGTATGCAGATTAACAGATTAATAGGCCACTGTAAACTTTCCTCCTGTGTAGATATAGTGTTCAGGAAAGTTTTCTCTGGCAATATGTAGAGGGCCCAACATGGGAGAGGGCAACACTTGTCTTAGGAAATAGGGAAGGACAAATGGATGAAGTATTCATGAGTGAGCCTATTGGGACCAGTGACCACTCTTCCTATAAGGTTTAAGATATGTATGGATAAAGACAGGGTGGGATCATGAGTTAAAATTCTAAAGTGGGGCAAGGCCAACTTTGATGATATTAGAAAGGAACTTGCTCAAGTTGATTGGAGAAGGCAAAGGTACGTCAGGAAAGTGGGATGTTTTTAACAGTGTGCTGACAAGAGTTCAGGGCATCCATGTTCCTGTTAGAGTGAAGGGCAAGGCAAGTGACTGTAAGGAAACCTGGATGACGAGGGAAATTGATGCTCTGGTCAAGCATAAGAATGTGGCAGATGTGAGCAGCTGGGATCAAGTGTATCCCTGGAGTAGTTTCAGGAACTGAGGAACAAACTAAAGAAGGACGTAAGGGGGCAGGAATTTTACTGTCTGTAAAGGGGGCAGGAATTCACTCTGGCAGATAGCACTAAGGATAACTCCAGGAGATTTTATAAGTACATTAAGGGATAAGGGTCAACCAGAGAGAAAATAGGCCCCCTCAGGAATCAACTCTGTGTTGAGCCACAGGAGATGGGTGGGATCCTCTCAGTATTTCTCCGCTGATTTTAACACGGAGAAAGACGTGAGGACTGGGAGTACTTGGAAGTGTTCTTGAGAGCAGTCAGTATGACGGTGGAAGAGGCGCTGAAGGTCCTGATGCGTATGTAGGTAGACAAGTCACCCAGGTTAATCCGAGGACACTGAGAAGTTAGAGAAAACATCCTGGTGAGATTTGTGATTTATTAGTGATTACGGCTGAGGTACCAGAAGACTGGAAGGTGGGAAATGTCCTACATTTATATAGGAAGGGTTGCAGGGAAAAACTTGGGAACTATAGGACAGTGAATCTAACATCTGTGTGGGAGAGTTGATAGAGAGTATTCTGAGGGATAAGATATGAGGGATAAGGGTGGATTAGGGATAGTAGGCATGGTTTTGTACATGGGAGGTGTGACAAATCTGATGCAGTTTTTGGAACATGTAACCAAAAAAATTAATGAGGACAGAGCTGTTGACGTATATATGGACTCCAGCAAAGCAACGGACAAAGTTACGCATTGTAGGCTGCTCTGGGAGGTTAGATCACATAGGATCCAAGGAGAGCTTGCCACTGGATAGAAAAGTGGCTTCATGGAAGAAAGCAGTGGGTAATGAGAAGATCAGATAGGTTTAAGGTGAAGCGGGACGAGATTTAATAGGAACCTGTGGGGCAACCTTTTTACTCAAAGGGTGGTGGGTGTTTGGAACGAGCCAAAGGAGGAGGTAGTTGAGAGTATGAGTGGTATTATTGCAACCTTTCAGGGCTCTCACTTAACATTTTCCCCCTGTTGCCAGCTGGGAAACTTAGGCATCTTTTTAGGTTGCCAAATGACAGTTTAGGTGGTCAATTTACGACGGTTTGCATGACGCGTGCGATAATGTGCTCGAACGAAGTTACCAGTCGGAATTATGCTCAATGAATCATTCACATATTATTTCTACTTCAAATAAAGTCACAAACTAAACATATTTACCAATCAAGACATGATATATACCACAATGACATGCAGCAAATTTACAAAACAGTATCTCAACTCTTTTTACACATTGCAATTAAAGCAATTTCTATTATTTCTTTCCACTTCCCAATAAAAATCCTGGACCATTGTAACATATATACTTAACCATGCACACTACAGATTGATGCAAGCATGTTTTTGTGTGAAGGACCGAAAATATCTTGACACGGCCATAGCATGGGTCGTTATTGCTATTGGCACAGAAACACTCTCGCTTCCCACATAATTTATTCACAACAAAATATACAGGTTGCGAGGAAATTTCTAAAGGCATTTTATGATAAAACCGACTATACCCATCTGACAGGTTAAACATTACACTAACTGATAAGAGATGGCCAAAGGACATAACTGCAGCAAATGTTCTTTTGGTAATATGTTTAAAGGTGTCAAAATGCCACATTACCGGACATTCAGATTAAATGTTCAAGAGGAACTGCAGATGCTGGAAAATCGAAGGTACACAAAATGCTGGAGAAACTCAGCGGGCGCAGCAGCATCTATGGAGCGAAGGAAATAGGCAACGTTGCCTATTTCCTTCGCTCCATAGATGCTGCTGCACCCGCTGAGTTTCTCCAGCATTTTGTGTACATTCAGATTAAATGTATGTGTTGTGAACAGCAATGAAGATACCCAGTTTGTATGCACCAGACTTTAAAAAAATTATGGTTAAATGCTGTTTCCATCATTCCCACTTCAGAATTAATGTTAAAATTTCAACTGAAATATCTCCTGACCAAATTTGTGATGTATATGACTGACTGTGGAAGTAAAACCTGGATAAATCCAACGTATAGTTGTGAATGTTGCTCATTAAATAACAGTACTGATACTCCATATTAAGAGCATTGATTTGCTGTTAAAATTAATTCTGTAATAACATCTCTATGGGTTAAAACAAATAATAACATTGGGATTTAAAACCCATTTGATTGCATTCCGTTATCAAACATAGTCAATATTCGCTCTGAAGACATTTCCAGCACAGTGTGGGGGGGGGGGCTCTGTGAATCAGTGCGGGACGGATAGATGGCGGGGAGGAGGAGGGGGGGGGGGGGGGGGTTTAGAAGGCAAGGTGCACGATGGATGGATTGAGGCAGGGGAATTAGTGCGTGTTGGTTGGAATAGGTAAAATTGTGGGGGGAGAGCGCGGGGGATGTCAGTGGGGTTGAATGGGGTGGATCAGTGCGGGATTGACAGGAGGCATCAGTGTGGGATGAATGAGGGGGGGGGTGAGTACGGTGTGTATCGGAGGGTCTGTGCAGGATGAATGGGGGGTTCGCTACAGGATGAATGGTACGATCAGTAAAAGGTGAATGGAGAGATCAGTACAGGATGGATGGGAGGGATCAGTACAGGATGCATGAGGGAATCAGTGCAGGATATGCAGGATGTAGGGGGTATGGAGAGAAGGCAGGTACGGGATACTGAGTTGGATGATCAGCCATGATCATATTGAATGGCGGTGCAGGCTCGAAGGGTCGAATGGCCTACTCCTGCACCTAATTTCTATGTTTCTATGTTTCTAGGATGGATTGGGGGTATCATTACAGGATGAATGAGGGGATCAGAACAGGATGAATGAGGGGATCAGTACAGGATGAATGAGGGGATCAGCACAGGATGACTGGGGGGAGGTAGTGCAGGATGGATGGGAAAGCGGATCAGTACAGGATGAATTGGGGGACCAGTGTAGGATGGATGGGGGAGTGGGGGTGGAGGGGGTGGCAGGAGAATCAATGCGATGTCGATAGGGAGATCAGTGCAGGATGAATAGATGTGGGGGAGGGGGATAGATTGGGAGGGGAGCACAGGGATATCAGTGAGGACTGAATAGATGCGGGAATGGGGATCAGTGGAGAGGAGGGGTCCCAGGATAAGCGGGGCGTACAAGAGAGAGAGGGAGATTGGGGGGGGGGGGGAGGAAGGAAGGTCAGCGCTCATCGGACACGGATGGTATCATTGCCCCGTTGCCTTTGCCGTCCCTGTCCACCGCCTCCCCTTCTCCGCCAGCCAAGAGAAGGTACGGGGCCGAGAGGTGCAGCTGCTTCAGACGGCGAAGGGGGCCTCCCCCTCCCTCACTCCTCCTGGCCTCGGCGTGCTGGAGGGTTTGTTTTGAAAACGGTTATCGCCGTTAGCGGATTGGCCAGCAGCTGCAGCTATCAGGGTGGGTGGGGTTCTGGAAGAGGAGGAGCCGCTATTGCTACCAAAGATCCTATAGGAACTTTGGCCGCTGGTGTGCGAGGCCCATCATTCGCTCTGACCCTCCGTCACCCCACATCACGTATCTTTGCTCCGCACTACGTCTTCGCCGCCGACACGAAACGTCACGTTCCTTTTCTCCAGAGATGCTGCCTGACCAACTGAGTTACTCCAGTTTTTCGTGTCTATCTTCGGTATAAACCAGTATCTGCAGTGCCAAGCCGGGCAAAATGACTCGGCATTTAGGTTGCCCGATGGCACTTTGGGTGGTCATTGGCACCCGGGCAACCGTTAATTTCGAGCCCTACCCTTAAAAACTTTAGACAAGTACCTGGATAGGAGAGGTTTAAAGGAGATGGGCCAAGTGCTGGGGCGCGTGTATATGGGACATGAAGGCTTGTTTCTTTGTGATCTCTCTATAACTGACTTTTTTCTATTCAGTTGATGTGAAATAAGAATGATGTTGCGGTTTTTCAAAGCATCCATATTCATTCTCCGTCACCTTTATATAGTCTAACCATATTAAGTTAAGTCAACGCATAGGTGTTAATAAAATTAGTTCTCTCCAACTTCACGGAGTTTCACCAACGACTTTAATCAGGGTTATACATGATTGAATTTAATTGGTGAAACTAGACAGACCAAGTGATCGATCAAATATATTCAACCCATTATTGTCGCTGTGGATGGCTAAAGGCCATTCAGGCATATTTGAATGCATGATTTCGGCAAGCTTGCCACCATCACTGATAGTTGATGAAAGATGTTAAACGTTTCAGTGAGGAGATAAGGGCACAGCGATCAACCAGAAATTATTTTGAAGAAATCTAAGGCCATGTTTGTTGCAAAGTGGTCCCTGCACTGACTGCAAAGCTCCCGCTGAAGTAAAATTGGTTTGTGATTGTGATGCCACTTGCGTTAGTCAGGGGCGGATCTACCGTGAAACTAATGAAGCTTAAGCTTCAGGGCCCCTAATCGAGGAGGGACCCCAGAAGCAACATTAGTCTAAGCTATTCTTAGAAAAATTCTATGCTTCTGTTTTGTAAAAAACAGCAGAAAGCTTGAGAATCACTTTCAGTTTATTGAAAATGTAGGAGCATCAGGGGACGGTCGCGGACCCGTGGATTTCTGCGAAATTTAAAATTCGTTAAAAAAAATCTAATTTTCTATAAATTTATAAATGGCTTTCTGTGAGACAGTGCGGGTGGGACTGATGATCGAGGGCACTGATTGGACGAGAGGGACTTACTGGGGGGGCTGGGCGGAACATGATGATTCAGGAAGGAGGATCCGGGGGCGGGACAAGGTGAGGACTGGCGGAGTGAGGGGCCGGGAGTGCAGTTAATACGGGTAGTGGCGGCCCCGAGGCAGAGCAGCGGGATAGTGGGCACTGGGCTGGGAAAGGCCATGGCGCGGCTGCAGTGCCAGGGCCTTGTTGGTGTCAATAAACGTTTTAAAGCAAGTAGAGGGAATGTGCATGAGCCCAGATGAGCAAGGGGGGGGGGGGGGGGGGGGGGGGGGGGGGGGGGGGGGGGTGTCTCTGTGAGCGTGAGCAGTGAGGGGTTCCCTGTGAGTGGGGAAGACCCTGCAAGAAATTAAGGGTAAAAAGGCAAGAAAACAGTGTCATTTCAAGGTACAATTATTTGTATATGGCTGCCCCCTTTTACCCCCGCCAAGAGCATTGCCTCTTGGAATCCTACCAGGGGGCAATTCCTCCTGGACCCCCATCTCACTTCCTCTTTTTTCATTTTTTTCCTGTCTCATGCCTGAATACTTCCTACTTTTTTTGAGGAGGTGAATATCATGCTTAGTCCACATTGCTAAAACATTTTGGGTCTACTGTATGAGGGGGGGTTTAAAAAAATAAATAATAATACAGTAATTAAATACAAAATAACAGTTAATATAAATACTTAAAGGTTATTAAAGTATCATGTTGGCTAGCCGTAAACGTTCAAATTAAGGATGTTTCATTCTAAATATATTTAATATAAAATAATTATACATAATTTAAAACACTATTAACATTTATGACAGAAATTACATTTTGTGGTAATCTGTCATGGAACAACCCCACTGAAGGGTTGTTCCATGACAGTGTAATAGTGGTTACCCAGATCTCGTTGCTGGTTGCGAAGGGGCTCCCATAACAGTTCAATGTAGGTCTGCCACTGGCGTAGTTCTGAAAGACATCAGTAGTGCTAACTTATCCCTTTTCACTCAAGTTTGTAAACATTCGTTAGATTAGGCTAGTACCAAATGTAGAGTATATTTACAGGAATAACACCTAGGAGAAATGAATAAAAAGAATAAAGATCATCAATAAAAAACTAACTTTGACACCCCACTTGCACTGGTATCAGTATCATAAAAGATTGGTTTGTTTTATGGAGATGACAATAATAAAGAGCAGCAGGCACTGTAAACAAACCGTCACTAAACTGTTCTGTAACGCAGATACCTGTTTAATTTCCATGTGCAAATGAAGTAATTGCACCTCTCATTTAGAAACATAGAAACATAGAAAATAGGTGCAGGAGTAGGCCATTCGGCCCTTCGAGCCTGCACCGCCATTTGATATGATCATGGCTGATCATCCAACTCGGTATCCCATCCCTGCCTTCTCTCCATACCCCCTGATCCCTTTAGCCACAAGGGCCACATCTAACTCCCTCTTAAATATAGCCAATGAACTGGCCTCAGCTACCTTCTGTGGCAGAGAATTCCACAGATTCACCACTGTGTAAAAAATGATTTTCTCATCTCGGTCCTAAAATACTTCCCTCTTATCCTTAAACTGTGACCCCTAGTTCTGGACTTCCCCAACATCGGGAATAATCTTCCTGCATCTAGCCTGTCCAACCCCTTAAGAATTTTGTAAGTTTCTATAAGATCCCCCCTCAATCTTCTGAATTCCAGCGTGTACAAGCCGAGTCCATCCAGTCTTTCTTCATATGAAAGTCTTGCTATCCCAGGAATCAGTCTGGTGAACCTTCTCTGTACTCCCTCTATGGCAAGAATATCTTTCCTCAGATTAGGAGACCAAAACTGTACGCAATACTCCAGGTGTGGTACTGTACGCAATACTACAACTGCAGTAGAAGCTCCCTGCTCTTATACTCAAATCCTTTTGCTATGAATGCTAACATACCATTTGCTTTCTTCACTGCCTGCTGCACCTGCATTCCTACTTTCAATAACTGGTGTACCATGACACCCAGGTCTTGTTGCATCTCCCCTTTTCCTAATCGGCCACCATTCAGATAATAGTCTACATTCCTGTTTTTGCCACCAAAGTGGATAACCTCACATTTATCCACATTATACTGCATCTGCCATGCATTTGCCCACTCACCCAACCTATCCAAGTCACCTTGCAGCCTCCTAGCATCCTCCTCACAGCTAACACTACCCCCCAGCTTCGTGTCATCCGCAAACTTGGAGATGTTGCATTCAATTCCCTCAACTAGATCATTAATCAATATTGTAAATAGCTGGGGTCCCAGCACTGAACCTTGCGGTACCCCATTAGTCACTGCCTGCCATTCTGAAAAGGACCCGTATACTCCCACTCTTTGCTTCCTGTCTGCCAGCCACATTTATCCACATCAATACTGAACCCCCAATACATGTGCTTTAAGTTTGTATACTAGTCTCTTATGTGGGACCTTGTCGAAAGCCTTCTGAAAGTCCAGATATAACACATTGGTTCTCCCTTACCCACTCTACCAGTTACATCCTCGGAAAATTCTATAAGATTCGTCAGACATGATTTACCTTTCATAAATCCATACTGACTTTGTCCAATGAATTCACCACTTTCCAAATGTGCTGCTATCCCATCTTTAATAACTGACTCCAGAATTTTCCCCACCACCGATGTTAGACTAACTGGTCTGTAATTCCCCGTTTTCTCTCTCCCTCCCTTTTCAAAAAGTGGGGTTACATTAGCTACCCTCCAATCCTCAGGAACTACTACACAATCTAAAGAGATTTGAAAAATTATCACTAATGCATCCACTATTTCTGCGGCTACTTTCTTAAGTACTCTGGGATGCAACGTATCTGGCCCTGGGGATTTATCGGCCTTTAATCCACTCAATTTACCTAACACCACTTCCCGGCTAACCTGGATTTCACTCAGTTCCTCCATCTCATTTAACCCCCGGTCCCTTGCTATTTCCGGCAGATTGTTTATGTCTTCCTTAGTGAAGACAGAACCAAAGTAGGTATTCAATTGGTCTGCCATGTCCTTGTTCCCCATGATCAATTCGCCTGTTTCTGACTGCAAAGGACCTACATTTGTTTTAACTAATCTTTTCAATCAATCAATCAATCAATCAACCTTTATTGTCATCTTGCAAGCAACAAGTACAGTGCAAAATGAAAAGACGTTTCCCAGTGAATAGCGGAGCCTCGCACATGAAATTTAAAACACTTCTCACATAATAACACTAAAAAAAAAACAATCCAGTCCCTGATGGAACAGAATAAATAGTTAAAATCAGGTAAAAAACACAATGTTAAAATACAGTAAACCAATCATAAAAAAATGTCCTCATCACATATCTATAAAAACTTTTGCAGTCAGTTTTTATGTTCCCTGCCAGTTTTCTTTCATAATCTATTTTCCCTTTCCTAATTAAGCCTTTTGTCCTGCTCTGCTGGACTCTGAATGTCTCCCAGTCCACTGGTAGGCTGCTTGTTCTGGCTAATTGGTACGCATCATCTTTTGTTTTGATACTATCCCTGATTTCCCTTGTTATCCACGGATGCACTACCTTCTCTGATTTATTCTTTTGCCAAACTGGGACGAACACTTGTTGTAGTTCACCCATGCAGTTTTTAAATGCCTTACATTGCATATCCACCGTCAACCCTTTAAGAATCATTTGCCAGTCTATCTTGGCCAATTCACGCCTCATACCTTCAAAGTCACCTTTCTTTAAGTTCAGGACCCTTGTTTCTGAATTAACAATGTCACTCTCCATCCTAATGAAGAACTCAACCATATTATGGTCACTCTTGCCCAAGGGGCCACGCACAACAAGACTGCTAACTAACCCTTCCTCATTACTCAATACCCAGTATTGAAATTTATTATTTCAACATGAATATTTTCCTAAAGTGTAGTGCAAAACAAATTGCAACTGGAGTGTTATGTAATACTACCTCTATCCTTTCCAAGATTAAGTTATTCTGAGATTTCTTTGTGCTGACAGGGTGCAAAAGTTGGAAAATGACCCCGCTCTGATTAAAAAAACTGAACTTCATTTTATAACATTTTCTATTTCAGTCATGATCTGAAACCCATCTCATTTGCGAGAACAGTATAGCCAACTTATTGGCTCAATGCGTGTCAAGTGTAATATTGCATTTCATTATGGTTTCTTTATATTCATTGATAATAAAGCAAATAGTTTCCTAAGGATGCAAAAGAATCATTTCTATTTGCGACCCCTATCTCAGTAAGTAAGCTGGCAACCCAGATATAGCAGACATGCAGCTGCTTCTGTTTTGCCACATTATCACGCCTCAGTCCCAGACTGAAATTTGTCATGCTGACATTTTACTGTTCCCAAGCCAGTCATCCTGTGGTGTCTCTGATTATTTTGACTGGCAATTTAATAATAAATGGTGCAAAATTAACTAGATGTTCACACTCCCTACTGAGTTTATCAAAGCTAGCACACAAAGAAACGTTATTGCAGTTGCCTGTCCTCTTTGTGGGCAGCAGAATTCTTTCTAGTTTAGATGATTGAAAATTCAGTCTCCAGATGGATCCAAACTGCTCAAATGTAATTTCTTGCAATGTTATGGCTTGGATTTAATTTAGAGATATAGCGTGGGAACAGGCCCTTCGGCCCACCAGCAATCACCACATATTAACACTATCCTACACACACTTGGAATAATTTACAATTTTCTCAAGCCATAAAACCTGCAAGTCTTTGGAGTATGTGAGGAAACCAGAGATCCTGGAGAAAACCCATGCTGTCACAGGGAGAACGTACAAACTCCGTACAGACAGCACCCACAGTCAGGATCAAACCTGGGTCTCTGGCGCTGCAAGGCAGCAACTCTACCACTGCATCACTATGCTGAATTTGAATTAAATTCTTCTAGAGGCAAATAATCAATGTTTCATAATATGTTAAAAATATTTAATCAATTGATACAAAGTATGGTAAGATTCATTTTTATTCTTTTTAGAAGATTTGATCTCATAATAGATTAAACAACTTGCCTCAATCGTGCTTGCGTTTGACAATGCATTAAAGGTTGGAAATAGATCTTTTGCATTTCATACAGTTTCTTCAACAATGTTTGGGACAAAGACCCATCTTTTAATTGCCTCTGTACTCCACAATTTGAGATTTGTAATAGAAAAAAAATCACATGTGGTTAAAGGCACATTGTCAGATTTTGATAAAGACCATTTTTATACATTTTGGTTTCACCATATAGAAATTACAGCAGTGTGTATACATAGTCCCCCCATTTCAGGGCATCATAATGTTTGGGACACAGCAATATAATGTAAATGAAAGTAGTCATGTTTACTATTTTGTTGCACATCCTTTGCGTGAAATGACTGCTTGAAGTCTGCGATTCTTGGACATCACCAGTTGCTGGGTGTCTTCTCTGGTGATGCTCTGCCAGGCCTGTATCTAGTTCTCAGTCTGCTGTCCTTTGAAACTAATGCCCCTGTCCCACTTAGGAAACCTGAACGGAAACCTCTAGAGACTTTGCGCCCCACTCAAGGTTTCCGTGCGGTTCCCGGAGGTTTTTGTCAGTCTCCCTACCTGCTCCCACCACCTGCAACCTCCGGCAACCACCTGCAACCTCCGGCAACCACCTGCAACCTCAGGCAACTGCACAGAAACCTTGAGTGGGGCGCAAAGTCTCCAGAGTTTTCCGTTCAGGTTTCCTAAGTGGGACAGGGGCATAACACTCCATTCATCATGATAACCCGTCAATCCCTTCACCACCAGTGCATAATGGTTAGAATGAGCAACCTCGACAAAATGCAGGGCAGCTATTTGCCTAGGTTGCTTTGACAACACCTCCTATGGCTATTACCATAAGCAACAAGAAAAGTAGAAGCATGGAGAGACCATGGCCTGCGGATTCCATTCCAAGCTACACAAGATCTTGACTTGGAAATTCATGCAGTCTCCGGGTTACATAAGAATCGGTTTTGAAATCTGTCCCTAAGTCAGCAGCACCTGTTTTCTATAGCTACCCATCTCGTATTGCTGCACAGACATTGTTAGGAATAAAAATACTTTATTGCCGCATACACAATGTATACAAAAAGCAGCCACCTATGGCGCTGACAAAGTTACAAAGCTCGCAGGCCATAGTCACCCTTTTGGTCCCCCACGCCAGGTCCTCCATTGTTCTTCTCCTTTCCCCTCGCGGTGGTCCACCGCGCTCTCATCGACCGCCGACCACCAAAACCCACTGAAACAACCCTGTTCCTTTGGCATCTTTTGGTAATCTATCTACATTTCTATTCCTCTATCTCCTGCTTGTTGTTGGGAGCCCTATAGTCCAATCCCATTAGAGTGCTTGCACCTTTCTTTTAAAGCTCTTTCCATATCACCACAGTGGATGAACCCTCCAGTATGTCTTCCCTCGTAGTCTCCCTGTTTAGTTGTAACTCCTTCATGTCTTTTGCCTTCCTTTTGATTATGTCTGAAATATCAAAGACCCAGAACATTAAGCTGCCAGTTGTGTACCTCTGCCAACCACGTTTCTGCAATATCATAGCCCCATGTAAGTTCATCTGCTTTCTCCATAATTCTCCATGCATTAAAATAACCACACTTCATTCAGTGGGTGGTTGATGATCGGTGTGTGGTCAGTTGGCCGAAGGTCTTGTTTCCTCACTATATCCCTTACTAATAAAGTCTATCAGCATAATAGTAAGATTAAATGAGAACTTACCAGTTTGAAGTTTGATCTTGATTTTATGAGGAGTTACGATGAGCGATTACGTGAAGAAGGGCCGTCCGTCTGCGTGCGCGTCAATCTACAAAGCAGCGGTGTTAAATCACAGATAAAAAGAAGACCTTAGAATAGTAAGATTGAAGAAACTAGAACTTCCATGTGACCTTGATAGTATGAGGGTGGGAGCGGTGGGCACGTAATCGCTCATCGTAACTCCTCATAAAATCAAGATGAAACTTCAAACTGGTAAGTTCTCGTTTAATCTTACTATTTTACTTCGGAGTCACGTGAGTGACTATGTGAAGATTTCAAAGCTCTGTGATTTCACGCTGGTTACGAATCCAAGCATCACTCACTGAATGGATTGACCATGAATTAGAGTGTTATTAAAGCATTCAGACATAACGTAGTTATTAACGACACTGATAGAAATATAATGTTTTATTTGCTTCCCCTCCAACCTGTGGGGCAGCTAGTTTACAGAATTTAAGATGGCACGAGCAAATGCCCCTGGTCCGATTATGGGTTTATTATAAAACCGCTGGAACGTTCTTTCGTTCACCCATCCTGCTGCTGCTAGTATGTCATCCAGGGGCATGTCCATCGTTCTTGCTGCCAACGTAGATGCAGCCCTGGTGGAGTGAGATTTAAAGATATGAGTATTTATTCCTGCTACCACCATTACCTCCTTTAACCATCTGGAGATGGTTTGTGTCGACACCTTTCGGTGTGGTTTCTTGTGGCTGACGAGGACCGATTGTTCTGTGCCTCTGAGGTTTTCCGTGACTCTCAGGTAGTGGTGTAAATGTGTTACCACGCACAATCGTTGGTCCTCTGGATATGCCAGGAATTGAATCTTCCTTACTGGCATACCTGGCCTGCTCTGTTTGTTCAGGTCCTTTACAATGAATGTTATTTCATTCATGTTGCTGGTCATGTAGTCCAGTCGTAGTTTTTGTAGTGTCTGGATTCTTTGGGCTGTTATTAGCGCCATCAGCATAACTACTTTCAAGGTAAGTTTTGGCAAGGATAAGGCCGTTGGTTGTCCCCACTGACGAAGTAAGGTCAGTACCATGCTCACGTCCCATGTGTCCGTGTATCTAGGCCCTGGGGGTATCAAATTATAAATTCCCTTCATGAATTTTATTACAAAGGGGTTCGTTCCTATCGGCCCGTGCCCTGCCTCCAGTGTCAAATAGGAGGACAGGGCACATCTGGCACTGTTGATTGCGCTATAACTTAATTTATAGTCATAGTACAGGCTTGATAGGAACTCCAAAACATCCGTTATCCGAACTGTGTTGTAGGTTATTTTGTTTGCATGGCAAAAAGTTTCCCACTTCTTAATATGAGTGGCGTACTGTTTTTTGGTACTCTCCCTCCATGCTTTAGTGATGACCTCCACAGTTCGTTTGGATAATCCAATGTCTTGAAATGGCCTTCTTAGAATCTGCAAAACAACAAATCAATCCGGTCTGAGAGTGGATGGCTGCTCCCTGAAACTGGGTTTACTAGGAGATCTCTCCTCTTAGGTACAACCATTAATGGCTGGACTCTGATCCCCAATATTTTTGGGAACCAGGCTTGTGTAAGCCAATCTGGTACTACTATAATGCCTGTGGCTTTGTCTTGCTTGATTTTTGCCAAGCATTGGTTTATGAGGCAGAATGGTGGGAATGCATAGATATACATATAACCATATAACAATTACAGCACGGAAACAGGCCATCTCGGCCCTACAAGTCCGTGCCGAACAACTTTTTTTCCCCTTAGTCCCACCTGCCTGCACTCATACCATAACCCTACATTCCCTTCTCATCCATATGCCTATCCAATTTATTATTAAATGATACCAATGAACCTGCTCCACCACTTCCACTGGAAGCTCATTCCACACCGCTACCACTCTCTGAGTAAAGAAGTTCCCCCTCATATTACCCATAAACTTCTGTCCCTTAATTCTCAATTCGTGTCCTCTTGTTTGAATCTTCCCTATTCTCAAAGGGAAAAGCTTGTCCACATTAACTCTGTCTATCCCTCTCATCATTTTAAAGACCTCTATCAAGTCTCCCCTTAACCTTCTGCGCTCCAGAGAATAAAGACCTAACTTATTCAACCTATCTCTGTAACTTAGTTGTTGAAACCCAGGCAACATTCTAGTAAATCTCCTCTGTACTCTCTGTATTTTGTTGACATCCTTCCTATAATTGGGCGACCAAAATTGTACACCATACTCCAGATTTGGTCTCACCAATGCCTTGTACAATTTTAACATTACATCCCAGCTTCTATACTCAATGCTCTGATTTATAAAGGCTAGCATACCAAAAGCTTTCTTTACCACCCTATCTATATGAGATTCCACCTTCAAGGAACTATGCACGGTTATACCCTGATCCCTCTGTTCAACTGTATTCTTCAATTCCCTACCATTTACCATGTACGTCCTATTTTGATTTGTCCTGCCAAGGTGTAGCACCTCACATTTATCAGCATTAAAGTCCATCTGCCATCTTTCAGCCCATTTTTCCAAGTGGCCTAAATCACTCTGTAGACTTTGGAAATCCTCTTCATTATCCACAACACCACCTATCTTGGTATCATCTGCATACTTACTAATCCAATTTACCACACCTTCATCCAGATCATTGATGTACATGACAAACAACAAAGGACCCAACACAGATCCCTGAGGCACCCCACTAGTCACCTGCCTCCAACCCGATAAACAGCCATCCACCATTACCCTCTGGCTTCTCCCATTCAGCCACTGTTGAATCCATCTTGCTATTCCTGCATTTATACCCAACAGTTGAACCTTCTTAACCAACCTTCCATGAGGAACCTTGTCAAAGGCCTTACTAAAGTCCATATAGACAACATCCACTGCTTTACCCTCGTCAAGTTCCCTAGTATCTCTTCAAAAAATTCAAGAAGATTAGTCAAACATGACCTTCTGGGCACAAATCCATGTTGACTGTTCCTAATCAGACCCTGTTTATCCAGATGCTTATATATATTATATCTAAGTATCTTTTCCATTAATTTGCCCACCACTGAAGTCAAACTAACAGGTCTATAATTGCTAGGTTTACTCTTAGAACCCTTTTTAAACAATGGAACAACATGCGCAGTACGCCAATCCTCGGGGACTATTCCCATTTCTAATGACATTTGAAATATTTCTGTCATAGCCCCGGCTATTTCTACACTAACTTCCCTCAATGTCCTAGGGAATATCCTGTCAGGACCTGGAGACTTATTCACTTTTATATTTTTCAAAAGTGTCAGTACTTCTTTTACTTTGAACCTCATAGTATCCATAGCTACTCTACTAGTTTCCCTTACCTCACATAATTCAATATCCTTCTCCTTGGTGAATACCGAAGAAAAAAAATTGTTCAATATCTCCCCCATCTCTTTTGGCTCTGCAGATAACTGTCCACTCTGTCTCTCCAATGGACCAATTTTATCCCTCGTTATCCTTTTGCTATTAATATAGCTGTAGAAACCCTTTGGATTTACTTTCACCTTACTTGCCAAAGCAACCTCATATCTTCTTTTAGCTTTTCTAATTTCTTTCTTAAGATTCTTTTTACATTCCTTATACTCCTCAAGCACCTCATTTACTTCATGCTGCCTATAATTATTGTAGATCTCCCTCTTTTTCCGAACAAGATGTCCAATTTCCCTTGAAAACCAGGGCTCTTTCCAATTTTTACTGTTTCCTTTCAACCGAACAGGAACATAAAGATTCTGTACTCTTAAAATTTCCCCTTTAAATGTCCTCCATTTCTCTTCTACATCTTTCCCATAAAACAAAATGTCCCAGTTCACTCCTTTTAAATCATCTCGCATCTCATCAAAGTTAGCCTTTCTCCAATCAAAAATCTCAACCCTAGGTCCTGTTCTGACCCTCTCCATAATTATATTGAAACTAATGGTATTGTGATCACTGGACCCGAAGTGCTCCCCAACGCATACCTCCGCCACCTGTCCCGTCTCATTTCCTAACAGGAGGTCCAGCACTGCCCCTCCTCTAGTAGGTACCTCTATGTATTGCTGCAAAAACTATCCTGCACACATTTTACAAACTCCAACCCATCCAGCCCATTTACAGAATGTGTTTCCCAGTCTATGTGTGGAAAGTTGAAATCTCCCACAATCACTACCTTGTGCTTACTACTAATATCTGCTATCTCCTTACATATTTGCTCTTCCAATTCTCGTTCCCCGTTTGGCGGTCTATAATACACCCCTATAAGTGTTGCTACACCTTTCCCACTTCTCAATTCCACCCAAATAGTCTCCCTAGATGAGCCCTCCAATCTATCCTGCCAAAGCACCTGTAATATCTTCCCTGACTAGCAATGCAACACCTCCACCTCATGCCCCTCCAATTCTATCACACCTGAAGCAACGAAATCCTGGAATATTTAGTTTCCAATCACAGCCCTCCTGCAACCACGTTTCACTGATCAAATTCCTTCTGATACATTCCTTCCCAGTTTAGGGAAAAGGCATCCACTGACTCCGCTCCTGGGTCTGGTTCCCAGGACACATATCTGGGTAATTGATGGTTCAATCTAGATGCAAAGAAATCCACATCTGGAGTGCCAAATCGTATTGTTATTTCTTTGAATACCGTACGATCCAACATCCATTCAATGTTATCATTAAACATTCGTGACCTTGCATCTGCCACCGTGTTATATCTCCCTGGTAGATATACTGCCGTGACCCAAATATCCCTCTCAATGCACCAGGGCCAGATGAGGTTAGATAACCTCATAGAGAACATTGAATTCTCCCAATTTTGTTAGTCCTTGCTGTCTCCTCCCCTTCCTCAGCCCCCCTGCTGTCTCCTCCCATCCCCCAGCCTTCTGGCTACTCCTCCTTTTCCCTTTCTTGTCCCCACCCACCCCCGCCCCCGATCAGTCTGAAGAAGGGTTTCGGCCCGAAACGTTGCCTATTTCCTTCGCTCCATAGATGCTGCTGCACCCGCTGAGTTTCTCCAGCTTTTTTGTGTAACCTTAGATAACCTGTCGCAGGATACAGATTTTGCACCACCCATGTGATTGATATATGCTACTGCCGTAGTGTTATCAATCTGAATTTGAACATGCACTTGTTGCATGTTGTTACAGAGAGACTTTAGTCCATATTGTGCCCCCAACAATTCTAGGTAATTGATTCCATATTGTTGGAGTATAGTTGACTCTTGCTCGTTCCATCTGCCTCCACAGCTCTTGTCTGTGTTTGTGGCTCCCCATCCTAACCCGCTTGCGTCGGTTTGGAGAAACACTGATGGGCTCTCGATAAAGATTTCCCTTGAGCTGGGTCTTATGTTTGCCATCCACCATTGTAATTCAATGATGGCTTCTGGTGGTAACCGCATTGATTTGCCAAACTGACTTGCATGTTGTTTCAATGCTCGTTCCTTTGCCCGCTGTAAATGCTGGTAGTGCAAAGGTCCGTAGCGTACTGCAGGAAATGCAGCTACCAATTTCCCTATAGCACTAGCTGTTTGTCTGATAGTTGGTTTGTTTTTCCCCATCAGATCATAGCAGGCTTTCCTCAGTCTTTTTGTTTGCCTTTTGGCAGAGTCACCAACATGGTTACTGTGTTTATAGTAAATCCTAGATAATCAATTACCTTGGTAGGGGTTAACTTTGATTTTACTGGATGGATTAGGAACCCAAGTTTCTCTAACAGGGTTTTGGTTGCCTTGACTGTTGCTTCTGCCAATTCTTTGGTGACTCCAAAGATGAAAATGTCATCCAAATATGCCATGACTATGTGATTTTGAGATCTTAATAGCCCCAGAATTGGTTTTAGTAATTTGACAGGGGCTGATGTCAACCCATTTGGTAGAGCCTTGTATTGCCATAATTGACCCATCCAGGTAAACTTCAAATATCTCCTATACTCTTTGTGAATTGACACCGAATAATATGCATCTTTTAGGTCGATGCATGCCATATAGCCATTTTTGGAAACCAACTGAGTTGCTGTTCCAAAATTGTCCATTTTTAAGTGTTTGTATTGCACATATGTATTTAGTTCCGCAAGGTCCAGAATAATACGGATCCCTCCATCTTTTTTCTCTTTTGGAAAAATGTTGGATATAAATTGGTGAGGTTCTGTATATGACCTCTCAATGACATTATTGTCAGATAGTGTTTCTATTTCTTTTTGTATATCCATTGTCTCTTTTTGGGAAAATACATATGTGCGAGTATTCGAATGTGTTGGTGGTGGTGATAAATTGAAATTGAACTCAATTTTGAATCCTTCTATACTGTGTAGTATGAATGGATCCTTTGTAACCCAACACCATTCTTTTAAGATGTATTTCAACCTACCACCCACCTGTAAGTGAGGTTTGATTGGTATGTTCCCTAAGGAACTGGTTTGACTTACCTCTGTTGTTACTGGCGTCGTGGTGTTTGCTTTCGTCCGCGAGGTTTGGGGAGCAGAGCTAGTGGTTGCTCTCTCCTCATCCTCGCTGTCGGTCTGCTGGGACCTGCCCCTAAAAAAGACCTTGTCTCAGAGGTGAACCTTCCTCGTGTGCCTGGTTCTCTTGGTGTGAAACGCCGAGAGCTGTAGGCAGCTGTAGGGGTGGAATCTTGTGGCTGGGCCTCTGGGTGTGGGCTGACCTCTTGTTATGAGGCGCACAGTTTTTGCCTCATCATCCAGGTCCCGTACCTGTCTGGACAGGTCTTCTCCAAACAGGTAGTTTTCCGGCTGGGTGTCGCTGGCTTTACAAAGTGCAGCAAACTTTGAATTTATTGCCAGCTTTATAGCTTCTTTGCGTATGCAGTTTATCTCAAAACGTGCATTGCATAGCAGTGCCATGGTGTCTTGCTCCCGCTCAGTGAGGATGCCTCCTTCCACACCGCCCGCAAATGAAGTGATTCCTGACCCCAGCAGGTTTAACACTTTTTGGAACTTCAGTTCTTGGTTCCTTATTATGGGACCTATTTGTCCCCACATTATGCGGTTTACCGCTTGCACCTTTAGGGAAGCACAGTTTGATGGTGGTGGGTATCTGTTTAGGGTTTCCTCCATAACCAGATCCTTCAGTTGATGAGACGCCAAGTAGTTTATATTCCTTGCTAGGTCATCATCCAATGGTGCTCCCAGTGATGTGGAGATCGCATATTTGGTAGATTGTCGGGGTACTTCCTCCAGTCCCCCCTGGGAGTGTTCCCCCCCCCCCCCTGTGCTTCCAAACTCTGTGTCCGGGTAGTCCCCGTATGTGCTTCCCCCTTCCATGGGGAAGACATATTGCTGACCAGAGTATGAGGGTGCTGGCACGGCCTGTAAATAGGACTCGTGCTGATAATGCTCCTGCCTTCAGAGTTTATCATTATCATGGAGCAGCTTCTCTACCAGCTGCTCCATATGGGAGAGTCGTCCTTGGACGCTTCCCAATGAGGGAGGGTATCCCTCTTCCCCGGACTCACCCGAGTCTACGGGTCTGGCAGACTTATGGGTGGCTTTATGTCCCGCCGGGACCACCACGGTGCTGATCTCATGCACCATCCCTGCTGCTGCCGGTTCTAACGCCGGCGGCAATGTCGGTGAGAATGAGCGTCATCCGCTCCCGGGAATGCTGCGGTCTTCGGCAGCCGGTTTCCCCGCGGACCTTCTCTTCGACATTTTCGGCCTCTGAAATATTTTTTTTTTTCTTGGCCTGAACAGAAAACACGCAGGGTAATGACTTCAACTTTCCTTACCTGCCGCCTTTTTTAAATCCCAACGGCTGGGAGGACGCAGTGCCGCTCCGGTCCGTTGCGCGCGTTGCTTTCAGACGTAATGACGCGCACGCAGACAGACCGCCCTTCTTCACGTAGTCACTCACGTGACTCCGAAGTAAAATCATATTTCTTCACCTGTCCCTGCCTGTCCTTCCTTTGTAACTTATTGGTCATAACCTCTATCTTTCCATCACTCCTACCAATTTCTGACCTAGTACTCTTGTTATCATCCCCCATCTCTCTAGTTTAAACCCTCTTGAGAACCTGCTGCTGACCTTCTACCGCTCGTCCATCGAGAGCCTGCTGACATACTGCATTACAGCATGGTATGGCTCTTGAGAAGAACTAGCGAATAACTACCATGTTATCAAAAAAATATTACCTCCCATGTTTTTGAACACCACAGGAATTATTTAAAGGTAGGCTCTCATCGTCAGGTTATTAAACACTACAACGTCCAATAAGCTCTGAACTACATAGACTATTATTGTCATTATGGTTTCATTATTGTTTTGTATTTGCATGTATAAGAATCAAAAGTCAAAGTCAAAGTATCTTTTATTGTCATTCAGACTTTTCAGTCTGAATGCAATTCCGTGCCTTGCAGTCATAACATTGAATAAAATAACAGAAACCACAATGAACACAAATTTAACATCCACCACAGTGAGTCTACCAGGCACCTCCTCACTGTGTTGGAAGGCAAAAGTCTTTAAGTCCTTGTCTCTCTCTTCCTTCCTTGTTCTCCCCCTGCGTTGAGGCAATCCAGGCTTTCGATATTGGCCCCCACGCCGGGTGATGGTAAATCCCGCGGCCGAATCCGAGTTCCGCAAACGGGTCGGTTCAAACTCCGCGGCCCGGGGCGGACGAAGTTGCCACCCTACTGTCCAGCGGACGAAGCTGTTGTTGCGGGAGCTCCGGAGAACCGGTTACCAACCTGGGACTTGCGAGCTCCCGACGTTGTCGTCCACTGGGCCCGTGGCCGAGCCGCCGAGGTTTCGAAATCGGGCCGCCACCACAGCCCCGAAGTGGGCCAGCCTCGCGTTGGTAAGTCCTGGCTCTGCTTCCGGAGCCTCGAGGTCGATCCCAGTTGGAGGCCGCCAGCTCCGCAATTAGGCCTCAGCGTAGACGGAGACGGGGAATATGACAAGAAAAGGTTGCATCCCCGCCCCCCCCGAAGGAAGAGACTAAAAACAGGTTTCCCCCACCCCCCACACATACACAAAATAGAAATAAACTGAATAAACTAAAACAACAGGCCAAAAGAAAACAAAAAAAAGAAAAGACAAAGTGGTGAGTCGCAGCTGCAGGGCAGCGCTGCCACTTCCGGAACCGAATATACTTTAGAATACACATACACGTAATTATATGGGTATGCGTATATATAAACTCGCTGTATATTTTTTCTCATTTATTATATTGTTTCCAGAGTGCTATACATATTCTGTTATGCAGCTGCAATTAAGAATTTAATTGTTCTATCTGGGACATAGTGGAGTTCCGCAAAGGGTCTGTGCTGGGGCCGCTTCTCTTCACATTGTATATTAATGATCTGGATGAGGGGATTGAAGGCTTTGTGGCCAGGTTTGCATATGATGCTACAATAGGTGGAGGGGCAGGCAGTGTAGAGAAAGCAAGGACTTGGACAGGTTTGGAGAGTAGGCAGAGAAGTGGCAGATTAAATTCAGTATGGCAAACTGCGGAGTTATGCATTTTAGTAATAATAAAGACGTAGATTATTTTCTAAATGGAGAGAGAATCCAAAAATCGTAGGTGCAAAAGGGACTTGCAGTTGCACGATTCCCAAAAAGTTAATTTGCAAATCAAATTGGCAGTAAGGAAGGCAAATTCAAAGCTAGCATTTATATCACAAGGACTGGAATGCAAAAATAAAAATGAGGCTCTATAAGGCGCTGGTCAGGCCGCATTTAGAGTACTGTGAGCAAATTTGGGCCCCATATCTGAGGAAGGATGTGCTGGCTCTGGAGAGGACCCAGAGGAGGTTTACATGAATGATTCTAGGATTGAGTGGGTTAGCATATGATGAGCATTCGACAGACTGGGCCTGAACTCGTTGGAGTTTGGAAGTTTGAGGGAGACCTCATTGAAACTTACAGAATAATGATAGGCATAGATAGAGTGGATGTAGAAAGGACGTTTCCACTGGTGGGAAAGTCTAGGACCAGAGGTCATAGCTTCAGCATGAAAGGCTGCTCTTAGATTTTAGTTTAGTTTTAGTTTTAGAGATACAGCACGGAACAGACCCTTTGGCCCTCTGGGTCCTGCCGACCAGCGATCTCCGCACATTAATATACCCCACACACACTAGGGATAATTTTTTTTACATTTACCAAACCAATTAACCTACAAACCTGCACGTCTTTGGAATGTGGAAGGAAACCGAAGATCTCGGAGAAAACCCACGCATGTCATGGGGAGATCAGTACAAACTCCGTACAGACAGCACCCGTAATCAGGATCGAACCCGGGTCTCAGGCGAATGCAGCACTACCATGACTACCTCGTTTTAGAAAGGAGATGAGCAGGAACATCTTTAGTCAGAGAATAGTTAATCCATGGAACTCATTGCCACAGAGGACTGTAGAGGCCAAGTCAGTGGATATTTTTAAGGCAGTGATCGATAAATTCTTGATTAGAACAGGTGTCAAGGGTTATGGGGAGAAGGCAGGAAAATGGGATTCGGAGGCAGAGATAGAGTCATGGAGTGCTACAGTGTGGAAACAGGCCCTTCGGCCCAACTTGCCCACACCAGCAAACATGTTCCAGCTACACTAGTCCCATTTGCCTGCTTGGTCCATATCCATCCAAACCTGTCCTATCCATGTCCATATCTAAATGTTCCTTAAACATTGGGATAATCCCAGCCTCAACTACCTCCTCTGGCAGCTTGTCCATACATCCACCACCCATTGTGTGAAAAAGCTACCCCTCAGATTCCTATTAAATCTTTTCCCCTTCAGCTTGAACCTATGTTCTCTGGTCCTCGATTCCCCTACGCTGGACATGAGACTGTGCATCTACCCAATCTGTTCCTCTCGTGATTTTTTACACCTCTATAAGATCTCATCTCATCCTCCTGCACTCCATGGAATAGAGACCCAGCCTACTCAACCTCTCCCTACAGCTCACACCCTCTACTACTGGCAACATCCCCGTAAATCTTCTCTGAACCCTTTCAAGCTTGACAATCCTTTCCTATAACATGGTGCCCAGAAC
Organism: Leucoraja erinaceus; assembly: GCF_028641065.1. Classification (NCBI taxonomy): domain Eukaryota; kingdom Metazoa; phylum Chordata; class Chondrichthyes; order Rajiformes; family Rajidae; genus Leucoraja; species Leucoraja erinaceus. Next base: position 689,237 of record NC_073402.1, on the reverse strand, counting down.
TGAACACAATACTCTAAATGTGGTCTCACCAACGTCTTATAGAAATGCAACATGACCTCCCAACTTCCCAAGATCAGCAATAATTGACTGGTGGATTGGACTCGATGAGTCGAATGGCCTAATTCTACTCTATATAACTTGTGAACTTATGACAAATAAACACTCTTGACTTTTGTTGGAGATTATAACAAAGTTTATAATTCAGAAATTTCTTTATTCTTTCAGTGCATTGAAGTAAATTAACAATGTTTTAAAATTACTTCTCCCTAATAATATAAATTCAGTCATACCAATTTCTTTAATGCATGTCAATTACTTGTTCCTTACTTTCCAATTTTTAATTTTTTTGGTGGCTTGTCCTCTGCACATTATTTGAAGAATTCCATCACATCCACGAGCGCAATTAAAAAAACTTTACAAGAAAGAAAAAACACCTCAAATTATTCAATTAATTAATGGAGGGGGTGGGGGGGAGGGGGTGAGGCGTATATAATAGTAGCATTTAAGAGACTTATGAATATGGGTATAGATATCAGGGAATAGAGGGGTGTTGATTATGTGCAGGCACATGGAAAAAATAAACGTTGGTCTTAGCATCAGGTTTGGCATGGACGTTTTGGGCTGAGGGACTGTTCTTGTGTTGCAGTGTTCAACAGTATGTTCTATGATGGGAGCAAAAATATTTTCTTGCAATGACAAAGCTAATAATAACTTGCATTTATGAATTCATCTTAAAGTGGAAAATAAATACAAGGCACTTCACAATGAGCCAAAAAAAGAATTATTAGTTTAGTTTTAGTTTAGAGATACACCGTGGAAACATGCACCAAGTTGATTCCGGCCAGTGAATCCCACACAAACACCGTCCTCCACACACTAGGGACAATTTAGATTTATACCAAGCCAATTAGTCTAAAAACTTTGAAGAGTGGGAGGAAACTGGAAATCCAGGAGAAAATGCACGCAGGTCACGGAGAGAATATGCAAAATCAATACGTAGTCAGAATGTAACCCAGGTCTCTGGCACTGTGCCACCGTGCCGTCTAAATGGTGATACTTAAAGGCTTTGTAATTGGGCTGGGATTTAAGGAAAGTTCAGAGGATGAGCTGAAAGTTGTGTGTTTCAGGGGATAACTGAAAGAATGAGTGGGGTGGGGTGGGCTTACATATGAAACCAGACTTGGAAAGACATCGAAGCGTTATAAGCTAGAGTATTGCTGCTGAAATAGCGAGTTATGAACCATGAATGAATTTGGACATGAGGATGAGATATTACATTTTTTAGCAACAATCTGGGAAATGGAGGACATTTAAAGGTGAAATTTTAAGAGTACAGAATCTTTATGTCCCTGTTTGGTTGAAAGGAAAGAGTAATAATTGGAAAGAGCCATGGTTTTCAAGGGAAATTGGACACTTGGTTCGGAAAAAGAGAGAGATTTACAATAATTATAGGCAGCGTGGAGTAAATGAGGTGCTTGAGGAGTATAAAGAATGTAAAAAGAATCTTAAGAAATGAATTAGAAAAGCTAAAAGAAGATATGAGGTTGCTTTGGTAAGTAAGGTGAAAGTAAATCCAAAGGGTTTCTACAGCCATATTAATAGCAAAAGGATAACGAGGGATAAAATTGGTCCATCAGATAGTCAGAGTGGGCAGCTATCTGCAGAGCCAAAAGAGATGGGGGAGATATTGAACAATTTATTTTCTTCGGTATTCTTCAAGGAGAAGGATATTGAATTATGTGAGGTAAGGGAAACAAGTAGGGTAGCTATGAGGATCAAAGAAGAGGAAGTACTGACACCTTTGAAAAATATAAAAGTGAATAAGTCTCCAGGTCCTGACAGGATATTCCCTAGGACATTGAGGGAAGTTAGTGTAGAAAAAGCAGGGGCTATGACAGAAATATTTCAAATGTCATTAGAAATGGGAATGGTGCCAGAGGATTGGCGTACTGTGCATGTTGTTCCATTGTTTAAAAACGGTTCTAAGAGTAAACCTAGCAATTATAGACCTGTTAGTTTGACGTCAGTGGTGGGCAAATTAATGGAAAGGATACTTAGAGATAATATATATATAAGCATCTGGATAAACAGGGTCTGATTAGGAACAGTCAGCATGGATTTGTGCCTAGAAGGTCATGTTTGACTAATCTTCTTGAATTTTTTGAAGAGGTTATGAAAAAGTTACTTTTATAACAACTAAACCAGGTTCGCTTCTTAATAAACAGACACCACACAAACTGTTTGGTAGACCAGTTCAAAACTTTACTTAACATCGGCCGATGGAAGGGAGCGAGAATTCCAGCTAAGTGACCAATGTAGACACTCAACTGTCCTCGGTCCTCTTCTCTGAACAACAGAATTACATTGCCTTAAATAGGGTTTTTTTGTCCCCTTAGCACATTCCACAGACATTAATCATGTCAGAGGTACAGGAAAAGGTTTCCACAGATTGCATCACATCAAAGGCCTTTTGTTTACATGGTACAAGATATACTAAAAACATTGGCCATTTGCTTTAGGTTATTTTATTTCCACTTCCCTGGTTCTCCGTTGTCACTTGGTCCCTCATAAACATAGGCCATCTGCTTTATTGCCTCTTGCTTCAAAGATGTGACCAATATGTCTCTCTTCCTCTATCACCTCCTCCCCCATAAACATAGGCCATTTTATCTCCACTTCCCTGGTTCTCCGTTGTCACTTGGTCCCTCATAAACATAGGCCATCTGCTTTATTGCCTCTTGCTTCAAAGATGTGACCAACTATGTCTCTCTTCCTCTATCACCTCCTCCCCCATAAACATTGGTCATTTGCTTTATGGCATCTCACTTCAAAGATTTGACTAGCTATGTCTCTCTTCCTCTATCACCTCCTCACCCATAAACATTGGTCATTTGCTTTATGGCATCTCACTTCAAAGATTTGACTTGCTATGTCTCTCTTCCTTGTTGTCACTTCCTCACTTGGGAGACAATGTTATGGTATTTATTATCCCACACACTGCAACCTTAGACAAGCCTAATTTGACACTAAATATAAACTGTAAGCTAGCCCTGAAACCTATTTTAATTTTTTTCTTATTTTTGTAACTTTATTTGGCTTCATCAGTTACTAGGGAAATTGATGAGGGTAAAGCGGTGGATGTTGTCTATATGGACTTCAGAAAGGCCTTTGACAAGGTTCCACATGGAGTATAGGTTAAGAAGGTTCAATTGTTGGGTATTAATAGTGGAGTAGCAAGATGGATTCAACAGTGACTGAATGGGAGATACCAGAGACTAATGGTGGATAACTGTTTGTCAGGTTGGAGGCCGGTGACTAGTGGGGTGCCTCAGGGATCTGTGTTGGGTCCACTGTTGCTTGTCATATACATCAATGATCTGAATGATGGTGTGGTAAATTGGATTAGTGAGTATGCAGATGATACTAAGATAGTTGGTGTTGTGGATAATGAAGTAGATTGTCAAAGTCTACAGAGAGATTCAGGCCATTTGGAACAGTGGGCTGAAAGATGGCAGATGGAGTTTAATCCTGATAAGTGTGAGGTGCTACATCTTGGCAGGCCAAATCAAAATAGGACGTACATGGTAAATGTTAGCTAATTGAGGAATGCAGTTGAACAGAGGGATCTAGGACTAAGTGTGCATAGTTCCCTGAAGGTGGAATCTCATGTAGATAGGGTGGTAAAGAAAGCTTTTGGTGTGCTGGCCTTTATAAATCAGAACATTGAGTATAGAAGTTGGGATGTAATGTTAAAATTGTTCAAGGCATTGGTGAGGCCAATTCTGGAATATTATGTACAATTTTGGTTGCCAAATTATATGAAAGATGTCAACAAAATAGAGAGAGTACAGAGGAGATTTACTAGAATGTTGCCTGGGTTTCAGCACCTAAGTTACAGAGAAAGGTTGAACAAGATAGGTCTTTATTCTTTGGAGTGCAGAAGGTTAAGGGGGGGACTTGATAGAGGTCTTTAAAATGATGAGAGGGATAGACAGAGTTGACGTGGATAAGTTTTTTCCATTGAGAGCAGGGAAGAATCAAACAAGAGGACATGATTTGAGAATTAAGGGACAAAAGTTTAGGGGTAACATGAGAGGGAACTTCTTTACTCAGAGAGTGGTAGCTGTGTGGAATAAGCTTCCAGTGGAAGTGGTGGAGGCAAGGTCGATTTTATCATTTAAAAATAAATTGGATAGGTATATGGACGGGAAAGGAATGGAGGGTTATGGGCTGGGTGCAGGTAGATGGAACTAGGTGAGAGTAAGTGTTCGGCACGGACTAGAAGGGCCTGTTTCTGTGCTGTAATTGTTATATGGTTATATGGGACATATTACAGTGGATGGGTGTGTAAGAATTGATACTGCCTGAGTTACAGGAAACAGAATTTTGCATATATGGAAGTTTTATTTGTAGATGAGGGTGACTTTTAGTAGTAAGACCCAAGATGATAAAGGTACAGGTGTTTGCTTTGGTTGCAAGTGGGCGGAGACATAGAAAGAGTTGTTAGTGAAGTTGGAAACAGTTCTCATATCCAAAGACAAAGTAATGGATTCTTCCATTGGCAGATATAATGCCATCCGTTTACTCAACAAATAACAATATTTGTAATTTGAAAGAATACAGGGGCTATCACGTGGATCTCCCATTGATCCCCAAAGTTTAGCTAGGGAGAGCTTTTTAGTATTGAGAGGATATCTTGATTGAAGCTCAACTCTTGGTCAAACTGGATTGCAAACAATTGAATTCAAAGGGAAGCAGTGACTAAATAGAAGAATGATAATGCTATAGTGATTATGTGGTTGGTTGAGTTTAGTTTAGAGATGCAGCGTGCAAAGAGTCCCTTCGGCCCACCGAGTCCACACCGACCAGCGATCCCCGCAAATTAGCACTATCCTACACACACTAGGGATAATTTTACATTTATAGTATGGGAGGAAACTGAAGATCTCTGAGAAAACCCACACAGGTCACGGGAAGAACATACAAACACACTGCAGACAGCACTCATAGTCAGGATCGAACCCGGGTCTCTGGTGATCAGATAGCTCTACCAGTATGCCACCAAGCCATCCCATTGAAGATACTGTTTTGATCTCCTGACTCAACAGACTATATTGTGGTTCACCCCAACTTGAGACAGCAGAGATATCAAATATAGTATTGGAGAAGGAATGTTAGGAATCATTTGAATGTGAACAATCTGATCCTTATGGAATTTAACTTAAGAGATGTGAAAGGACAAGGAAAGAATGTGTACAAACATGATAGTCAAAGAAGTTGTAACTTAATTAAACCATTTTATTAAACTGAAGAGAAAAATATGAATTGCAAAGTTCCCAATGCTGAAAACACTGGGAACCAACATGGTGAGTTTTTTTACATCTGTTAATTTAAAGCTTTTCCTGTGCATTTGTGTTTTACAGTAAGCACGGAGGTAACTCCAGTTTGTCCAAAAGGGTGCGAGCTATGTTCAGAGTACAATGGATGTTTAAAGTGTTTGCCCAAATTGTTCATCCTTCTGGAAAGGAATGACATTAGACAGATTGGCATTTGCTTGCCATCATGCCCACCTGGACACTTTGGTGTGCGGACACCTGGAATGAACAAATGTACCAGTAAGTGGAAATTTCATTCCAAATACATTGTTTTGTTTATGTAAAGGTATAATATAATGACGTTTCATGAGTTGCCGTGAATCCATTTGATTTTTCAGTGATTATTGTGATAATGTATTTCTTTGGTGTCCATCTGGGTAGATGTTAATGTAACAAACACACACAATTCCTGCAGGAGAACATTGACTGAATTGTCCCTCCGAAGACCAGGAATAACAAGTCAAATTTTATTTTAATTTGCAAAATCGATCCTGATTAAGATTGGTAAATTCACTGATCGAGCGTGGGATCAGTTTTGCTTTTGAGCCTCAGCTGTTCACCACATGCATAACTCCATGGACAGTATCATGTTGTTTATAACATATGCAAGCAATTGAAGTGCTGTCTGTTGACAACCTGGAAATGTTCTTGTAAATGCATCAGTATTTAAAGTGAACAAAATAAAAAACTTTGCCAAGTACTTATGGAGAGATAAATGGCAAACACAAAAGAGACAAAATGGAGTTGGGGGGGGGGGGGGGGGGGGGGGGGAGGAGGCATGAGCGGTGGTGGCGAGAGGAAGGCAATAAAAACCTGTTTCATGGAAGGCGTTGCTATGATTTGGCTGGATGGTGGAAGTAGATTCAATAGCAAACTTGAAGAGATTTCTTTATTTGAAAAGGGAAAATATTATAGGGCTGCGAAGAAATTGAGAAAGTGAAGCAAGTGAAGTGGTTTGGGAATAGTTCCATCCAAGACTGCAAGAAATGGTAGCAAATTGTGGACGCAGCCCAGACCATCACACAAACCAACCTCCCTTCTATTGACTCCATTTACACCTCACCTTGCCTCGGCAAGGCCAGCTGCATAGTCAAGGACGACTTGCACCCTGGCCATTCCCTCTTCTCCCCGTTCCCATCAGTTATAGGAATAGAAGTGTGAAAACGCACACCTCCAGATTCAGGGACAGTTTCTTCCCAGCTGTTATCAGGCAACTGAACCATCCTACCACAACCAAAGAGCAGTGCTGAACTTCTATCTACCTCTTCGGTGACCCTCGGACTATTCTTGATCAGACTTTGCTGGCCAAACCTTGCATTAAACGTTAATCCCTTATCATGTATCTATACACTGTAAATGGATCGATTGTAATCATATATTGTCTTTCTGCTGACAGGTTTAGCATGCAACAAAAAGCTTTTCACTGAACCTCGGTACACGTGACAATAAATTAAACTGAAACTGGAGTAGATACATAGTTAGCAGACTTCTCCGGGCAGCACGGTGGCACAGCGGTAGAGTTGATGCCTTACAGCGCCAGACACCCGGGTTCAATCCTGACTATGGGTGTTATCTGTACAAAGTTTATACGTTCTCCCCGTGACCTGCGTGGGTTTTCTCCAGGTGCTACAGTTTCCTCCCACCTTTCCAAGACTTACGGTTTTGGAGACTAATTGGCTTGGTAAAGATTGTAAACTGTCCCTAGTGTAGGTAGGATAGTGTTAATGTGCGGGGATTGCTGGTTGGGGCAGACTTGGTGTGCCAAAGAGCCTGTTTTCCCGCTGTATCTCTAAAGTAAACTAAACTAATTATAGAAATATTAATTGCTATGATCTGTGATGCAATGACATAGTACCCTATACAGCTGTCAATATATATATATTTAGAAACATAGAAACGTAGAAAATAGATGCAGGAGGAGGCCATTTGGCCCTTCGAGCCAGCACCGCCATTCATTGTGATCATGGCTGATCGTCCCAAATCAATAACCCGTGCCTGTCTTCTCCCCATATCCCTTGATTCCACTAGCCCTAGAGCTCTATCTAACTCTCTCTTAAATCCATTCAGTGATTTGGCCTCCGCTGCCATCTGTGGCAGGGAATTCCACAAATTCACAACTCTCTGGGCGAAAATGTTTTCTTACCTCAGTCTTAAATGGCCTCCCCTTTATTCTAAAACTGTGGTCCCTGGTTCTGGACTCACCCAACATTTTTTCTGCATCCAGCTTGTCCAGTCCTTTTATAATTTTATATGTTTCTATAAGATCCACCCCTCATCCTTCTAAACTCCAGTGAATACAAGCCTAGTCTTTTCAATCTTTCCTCATATGACAGTCCGGCCATCCCAGGGATCAATGTAGTGAACCTACGCTGCACTTCCTCAATCACAAGGATGTCCTTCCTCAAATTAGGTGACCAAAACTGTACACAATACTCCAGATGTGGTCTTACCTGAGCCCTATACAACTGCAGAAGAACGTCTTTACTCCTATACTGAAATCCTCTTGTTATGAAGGTCAACATTCCATTAGCTTTCTTCACTGCCTGCTGTACCTGCACGCCAACTTTCAGTGACCGGTGTACAAGGACACCCAGGTCTCGCTGCATCTCACCCTTACCTAACCTAACCCCATTGAGATAATAATCTGCCCCCTTGTTTTTGCCACCAAAGTGGATAACCTCACATTTATCTATATTATACTGCATCTGCCACATATCTGCCCACTCACTCAGCCTGTCCAGGTCACCCTGAAACATCTTAACATCCTCTTCACAGTTCACACTGCCACCCTGCTTTGTGTCATCCGCAAACTTGCTAGTGTTTCTCCTAATTCCCTCTTCCAAATCATTAATATATATGGTAAACAGTGGCGGCCCCAACACCGAGCCTTGCGGCACTCCACTCGCCACTGCCTGCCATTCTGAAAAGGACCCGTTCACTCCTACTCTTTGCTTCCTGTCTGCCAACCAATTTTCTATCCATGTCAATACCCTACCCCCAATGCCATGTGCTCTAATTTTAGTCACCAGTCTCCCATGCGGGACCTTATCAAAGGCTTTTTGAAAGTCTAGATACACTACATCCACTGACACCCCTTCATCCATTTTACTTGTCACATCCTCAAAAAATTTGAGAAGATTAGTCAAGCATGATTTCCTTTTCAGAAATCCATGTTGAATTGGACTAATCCTTTTACTGCTGTCCAAATGCCCCATAATTACCTCTTTAATAATTGACTCCAGCATCTTTCCCACCACCGGTCAGGCTAACTGCTCTGTAATTCACTGTTTTCTCTCTCGCTCCTTTCTTGAAAAGTGGGATAACATTAGCTATCCTCCAATCCACAGGAACTGATCCTGGATCTATTGAACATTGAAATCTATTGAACATTTCTAGAGCCACCTCCCTGAGGACCCTGGGATGCAGACCATCAGGCCCAGGGGATTTATCATCCTTCAGTCCCATTAGCCTACCCAAATACTATTTCTCCATAATTAAAATTTCTTTCAGTTTCTCTACCCCCTTAGATCCTCTGTCCTCCAGTACATCTGGGAGATTGTTTGTGTCTTCCTTAGTGAAGACAGATCCGAGGTACCTGTTCAACTCTTCTGCCATTTCCTGGTTACCCATAATAATTTAACCCCGTGTCTGCCTTCAAGGGACCCACATTTGACTTTGTTACTCTTTTTCCCTTAACATATCTAAAGAAGCTTTTACTATCCTTCTTTATATTCCTGGCCAGCTTCCCTTCGTACTTCATCTTTTCAGGCCGTATTACCAGTTTTCTTTCCTGCTGTGGTCCTATGAAAGTTTTCCAATTTTCCCCATTTTCTCTTTAATAAACTGTTTACTGATATCAGATCAGTTCAGTTTAGGTTATTGTCATGTTTACTGAGGTAGAGTGAAAAGCTTTTGTTGGCTACCATCCAGTCAGAAGAAAGACAATACGATTACAATTGAGATTAGAATGGAATAGAATATACATCAGAATTGTAGTAATGTTTTAATTAGCCATGCGTGGCTGCTCAAGGATTGTACCTGTTACTTTATTACTCTCATTAAACAAAACCTTATCCTGGGTTTAATTAAAGTACTTGGAAGGAAAAGGCAAATGATACTGTATTTGCGCACAGAGGGGAGAAATTGCCACATTGTTGTCTAAGAACATTCTGAGCTTGAAATTAAGGTTTATTCTTGAGCCAGCAACAGGAAGCTACAGTCTGGACTTTAGCATGCTGCAACTGACCTAGACATGCTTGGAGCTGACACTGGGGGCTCTGAATGGGAATGTGTTGCATCCCCTAGTATTAATTTGTTTCAGCGTAACGAGTGCAAGCTTTCTCCAAAGCACAACATAAATGTTTGCCAGGGATCATCTTATATTTCACACATTTACATTTAAAGAGTCAGACAGAGAATAACTACGTTTACGAAAGAACTGCAGATGCTAGAAAAATCGAAGGTAGACTAAAATGCTGGAGAAACTCGACGGGTGAGGCAGCATCTAAGGAGCGAAGGAATAGGCGACATTTCATGTCTAGACCCTTCAGTCTGAAGAAGGGTCTTGACCCGAAACGTCACATATTCCTTCGCTCCTTAGATGCTGCCTCGCCCGCTGAGTTTCTCTAGCATTTTTGTCCAGCAAAGAGAATAACTCTGATACATTAAAGAGCTTTGTCACGTGTGTAGGAAGGAAGTGCAGATGCGGGTTTACACCGCAGATGGACACAAAATAGTGGAGCAACGCAGCGGGACAGGCAGCATCTCTGGTTAGAGGGTATGAGTGATGATTCGGGTCGAGACATTTCATCTGAAGACCCTATCGTTTTTATCACCCTGTCTACCTGTTATACCACTTTCAAGAAACCATGTACCTGCACTCCTAGATCCCATTCACTGTCTGGGTCCTGCCCATGTTAGACCTCCCAAAATGCGACACATAGAAACATAGAAAATAGGTGCAGGAGGAGGCCATTTGGCCCTTCGAGCCAGCACCGCCATGCATTCTGATCATTGCTGAACGTCTCCAATCAATAACCGGTGCCTGCCTTCTCCCCACATCCCTTGATTCCACTAGCCCCTAGAGCTCTATCTAACTCTCTCTTAAATCCATCCATGGCAGGGAATTCCACAAATTCACAACTCTCTGGGTGAAAAAGTTTTAAATGGCCTCCCTTTTATTCTAAGATTGTGGCCCTTGGTTCTGGACTCGCCCAATATTGGGAACATTTTTCCTGCATCTACCTTGTCCAGTCCCTTTATAATTTTATATGTGTCTATAAGATCTCCCCTCATCCTTCTAAACTCCAGTGAATACAAACCTAGTCTTTTCAATCTTTCCTCATATGACAGTCCCGACATCCCAGGGATCAATCTCGTGAGCCTACACTGCACTGCCTCAATCACAAGGATGTCCTTCCTCAAATTAGGACACCAACACTGTACGCAATACTCCAGATGTGGTCTCACCAGAGCCCTATACAACTGCAGAAGAACCTCTTTACTTCTATACTGAAATTCCCTTGTTATGAAGGCCAACATTCCATTAGCTTTCTTCACTGCCTGCTGTACCTGCACGCCAACTTTCAGTGAACGGTGTACAAGGACTCCCAGGTCTCACTGTACCTCCCCCTTACCTAACCTAACCCCATTCAGATAATAATCTGCCCCCTTGTTTTTGCCACCAAAGCGGATAACCTCACATTTATCTAAATTATATTGCAACACCTCACACTTATTTGCAGAAAACTCCATCAACCATTCCTCAGCTCATTTGTCCAATTGATGAAGATCCTACTGCAATTTCTGACAACCATCATCGCCATCTACAAAACCACCTACTTTAGTGTCATCTCGAAAATTACTAATCATGCCATGTAGAAGGATGAGGGGGAATCTTATAGAAACATATAAAATTATAAAAGGACTGGACAAGGTAGATGCACAAAAAATGTTCCCAATGTTGGGCGAGTCCAGAACCAGAGGCCACAGTCTTAGAATAAAGGGGAGGTCATTTAAGACTGGGGTGAGAAAAAACTTTTTCACCCAGAGAGTTGTGAATTTATGGAATTCCCTGCCACAGAGGGCAGTGGAGGCCAAGTCACAATGGATTTAAGAGAGAGTTAGATAGAGCTCTAGGGGCTAGTGGAGTCAAGGAATATGAGGAGAAGGCAGGCACGAGTTATTGATTGGGGACGATCAGCCACGATCACAATGAATGGCGGTGCTGGCTCGAAGGACCGAATGGCATCCTCCTGCAACTATTTTCTATGTTTCTATATTTCTATGTACATTCTCATCCAAATCATTAATATTGATGATAAACCGCAATGGACCCAGCACCGAATCCTGAGGTAATTAAAAATAATTGTCCACCATCACCCTGTTTCCTTCCATGAAGCCAAGTTTCAAACTGGTTTTGGACACAAAATGCTGGAGTAACTCAGCTGGACAGGCAGCATCTCTGTAGAGAAGGAATGGGTGATGTTTCAGGTCAAGACCTTTTTCGGATTTGTTAGGGATAAGGGAAACGACAGATATAGACGATGATGTAGATAAAGATCACTGAATAAAAGATATGCAAAAAAAGTACCAATGATAAAGGAAACGGGCCATTGTTAGCTGTTTGTTGGGTGAAATGAGAAGCTAGTGTGACTTGGGTGGGGGCGGATAGGGAGAGAGGGAATGCCAAGGCTACCTGAAGTGAGAGAAATCAATATTCATACCACTGGGCTGTAAGCTGCCCAAGCGAAAAATGAGATGCTGTTCCTCAATTTGCGTTTAGCCTCACAACGGTCTGACAATGGAGGAGACCGAGGCCAAAAAGGTCTGTGTGGGAATGGGAAGGAGAATTAAAGGATCCAGCAAGCGGGAGATCAGGTTGGTTCCGCTGGGCTGAGCGAAGGTGTTCAGTGAAACGATCACCCAGTCTACGTTTAGTCTCACCAATGTATAAGAATCCACATCTTGAACAACGGATACAGTAGATCAGTAATGGGCAGAGGGGGTGGGGTAGCTTTGTTGGTGAGGAACAAAATTCTGTCCCTTGCTAGGGGTGACATTGAAACAGGAGATGTGGAGTCAGTATGGATAGAACTAAGGAATTGTAAGGGTAGAAATACCCTAATGGGACTAATCTACAGGCCCCCAAACAGTAGCCTGGACACAGGGCCCAGTTGAATCAGGTTAAAATTGGGAAAAGTAATGCTGTGGTTGTTATGGGAGATTTCAACGTGCAGGTAGACTGGGAAAACCAGGTTGGTACTAGACCTCAAGAAAGGGACTTTGTAGAGTGCCTTTGTGATGGATTCTTAGAACAGCTTGTATTGGAACCTACCAGGGAGAAGGCAATTCTGGATTTAGTGTTATGTAATGAACCGGATTTGATAAAGGACCTCGAGGTTAATGAGCCATTAGGAGGCAGTGACCATAACATTGCCAGGTTTAATCTACAATTGGAGAGGGAGAAGAGTAGATCGGAGATGTCAGTTACAGTTGAATAAAGGGGACTATGGGGCCATGAGGGAGGAGCTGGCCAAAGTTGACTGGAAAGATACACAGCAGGGATGACAGTGGAACAAAAATGACAGGTATTTCAAGGGATAATACAGAAGGTGCATGATCAGATCATTCTGAGGAGGAAGAAAGATTCTAAGGGGAGAAAGGGACGACCATGGCTGACGAGGGACGTCAGGGACAGTATAAAAATTAAAGCGAAGAAGATACAACGTAGCAAGAGGATTGGGTAATGTTTAAAGAACAGAAGATAACCAAAAAGACAATACGGGTAGAAAAGATGAGGTACGAAGGTAAGCTAGCCAAGAATATAAAGCAGGATAGTAAAAGCTTCTTTACGTATGTGACGAGGAAAAAATTACTTAAGACCAAAGTTGGACCCTTGAAGACCGAAAAAGGTGAATTTATTATGGGGAACAAGGGAATGGCAGATGAATTAAACAGGTACTTTGGATCTAAAGAGGACACAAACAATCTTCCTGATAAAGTGGTTAAGAAGGAACTGCAGATGCTGGAGAATCGAAGGTACACAAAAAAGCTGGAGAAACTCAGCGGGTGCAGCAGCATCTATGGAGCGAAGGAAATAGGCAACGTTTCGGCCCGAAAAGTTGCCTATTTCCTTCGCTCCATAGATGCTGCTGCACCTGCTGAGTTTCTCCAGCTTTTTTGTGTACCTTCCTGATAAAGTAGTGGCCAGAGGATCTGGGGTGACGGAGGAACTGAAGGAAATCCACATTAGGCAGGAAATGGTGTTGGATAGACTAATGGGACTGAAGGCTGATAAACCCCAGAGCTTGATGGTCTGCATCCCTGGGTACTTAAGGAAGTGGCTCTAGAAATCGCGGATGCATTGGTGATAATTTTCCAATGTTCCATAGACTCAGGATCAGTTCCTATGGATTGGATGGTAGCTAATGTTATCCCACTTTTTAAGAAAGGCGGGAGAGAGAAAACTGGGATTATAGACCAGTTAGCCTGACATCGGTGGTGGGGAAGATACCGGAGTCAATTGTAAAAGATGAAATAGCCAAACGTTTGGATAGCAGTAACAGGATCTGTCCGAGTCAACATGGATTTACGAAGTGGAAATCATGCTTGACTAATCTTCTGGAATTTTTTGAAGATGTAACTAGGAAAATGGACAAGGGAGAGCCAATGGATGGAGTGTACCTGGACCTTCAGAAAGCATTTGATAAGGTCCCACATAGGAGATTAGTGGGCAAAATTAGGGCACATGGTATTGGGGGTAGTGTGCTGACATGGATAGAGAAGTGGTTGGCAGACAGGAAACAAAGAGTAGGGATTAACGGGTCCCTTTCAGAATGGCAGGCAGTGACTAGTGGGATACCGCAAGGCTCGGTGCTGGGACCGCAGCTATTTACAATATACAACAATGATTTGGATGAAGGGATTCAAAGTAACAGCAAATTTGCAGATGACACAAAACTGGGTGGCAGTGTGAACTGTGAGGAGGATGCTATGAGAATGCAGGGTGACTTGGACAGGTTGGGGGAGTGGGCAGATGCATGGCAGATGATGTTTAATGCGGATAAATGTGAGGTTATCCACTTTGGTAGCAAAAACAGGAAGGCAGATTACTATCTAAGTGGCGTCAAGTTGGGAAAAGGGGAAGTACAACGGGATCTGGGGGTCCTTGTTCATCAGTCTATGAAAGTAAGCATGCAGGTACAGCAGGCAGTGAAGAAAGCAAATGGCACGTTGGCCTTCGTAACAAGAGGAGTTGGGTATAGGAGCAAAGAGGTCCTTCTGCAGTTGTACAGAGCCCTAGTGAGACCACACCTGGAGTATTGTGTGCAGTTTTGGTCCCCTTATTTGAAGAAGGACATTCATGTTATTGAGGGAGTGCAGCGTAGGTTTACATGGTTAATTCCCGGGATGACGGGACTGTCATATGCTGAGAGAATGGAGCAGCTGGGCTTGTACATTGTGGAGTTTCGAAGGATGAGAGGGTATCTCATTGAAACATATAAGATTATTAAGGGTTTGGACACGCTAGAGGCAGGAAACATGTTCCCAATGTTAGTGGAGTCCAGAACCAGGGGCCACAGTTTAAGAATAAGGAGTAAGCCATTTAGAACGGAGACGAGGAAACACTTTTTCTCACAGAGAGTGGTGTGTCTGGGGTCTTTGCGGAAGGCAGATATGGGGGGAGATGGGAAGATGTGGCGAGTGGTGGGGTCACGTTGGAGGTGGCGAAACTGACGGAGGATTATTTTTGTATGTGACGGCTGGTGGGGTGAAAGGTGAGGACTAGGGGGACTCGGCCCTTGTTGCGAGTGGGGGGATGGGGAGAGAGAGCAGTGTTGCGGGGTATGGAAGAGACCCTGGTGCGAGCCTCATTTATGGTGGAGGAGGGGAACCCCCGTTCCCTGAATAATGAGGACATTTCAGATGTCCTGGTGTGGAACGCCTCATCCGTGGAGCAGATCCAGCCGTCACATACAAAAAGTAATCCTCCGTCAGTTTCGCCACCTCCAACGTGACCCCACCACTCGCCACATCTTCCCATCTCCCCCCATATCTGCCTTCCGCAAAGACCGCTCCCTCCATAACTCCCTTGTCAATTCTTCCCTTCCCTCTCGTACCACCCCCTCCCCAGGCACTTTCCCTTGCAACCGCAAGATATGCAACACTTGTCCCTTTACCTCCCCCCTCGACTCCGTTCAAGGACCCAAGCAATCGTTCCAGGTGCGACAGAGGTTTACCTGCATCTCTTCCAACCTCATCTATTGCGTCCGCTGCTCTAGATGTCAGCAGATCTATATCGGTGAGACCAAGCGGAGGTTGGGCGATCGTTTCGCCGAACACCTCCGCGCTCGGTCTGCAATAACCAAGCTGACCTCCCGGTGGCTCAGCACTTCAACTCCCCCTCCCACTCCGTCTCCGACCTCTCTGTCCTGGGTCTCCTACATGGCCACAGCGAGCAGCACCGGAAATTGGAGGAACAGCACCTCATATTCCGTTTGGGGAGTCTGCATCCTGGGGGCATGAACATCGAATTCTCCCAATTTTGTTAGTCCTTGCTGTCTCCTCCCCTTCCTCAGTCCCCCTGCTGTCTCCTCCCATCCCCCAGCCTTCGGGCTCCTCCTCCTTTTTCCTTTCTTGTCCCCGCCCCCCCCCGCCCCCGATCAGTCTGAAGAAGGGTTTCGGCCCGAAACGTTGCCTATTTCCTTCGCTCCATAGATGCTGCTGCACCCGCTGAGTTTCTCCAGCTTTTTTGTGTACCTCCTCTGGCAGCTTGTTCCATACACCCACCACCCTTTGTGTACCCCTCAGATTCCTATTAAATCTTTTTCCCTTCACCTTAAACCTATGTCCTCTAGTCCTCGATTCACCTACTCTGGGGAAGAGACTTTGTGCAATTATCTGATCTATTCCTCTCATGATCTTATACATCTCTATAAGATCACCCCTCATCCTCCTGCGCTCCATGAAATAAAGTCTCAGCCTACTCAACCCCTCCCTATAGCTCAGATCCTCTAGCCCTGGCAACATCCTCGTAAATCTTCTCTGTACCCTTTCCAGCTTGACAACATCTTTCCTATAACACAGTGCCTCGAACTGAACACCAAATGACGCCTCACCAACATCTTATACAACTGCAACATGACGTCTCAACTTCTATACTCAATACTCTAGCTGATGAAAGCCAGTGTGTCAAAAGCCTTTATGACCACCCGATCTACCTGCAATTTCCTTAATTGATTTAGAAAATAGAGGACAAAATTACGAAGATCCTTATTGAATTTGGTCTGAATTTGGAATTATTGAATGGATCTTTGTTTCCCCAGGCAGCAAACAGCTAATATTCTCAGGAGCCAACCATTCAAGGCAATGAATCAGCTTATCTGAGTACTCGCAGGCAGCTAATTGGCAGCTGATCCATACTCCCCATTTTCTTGTAAAGTGAAGCAAAACTGTATTCAACTCCATGACTCAATTAGATTGCAGCAATTTATTTTGGAACAGAAAAATAAAGTTATGGAATGATTGTGCAAACTCCACACAGACAACACCGGTAGTTAGGATCAAACCCAGGTCTCTTGCGGTGTAAGGCACCAACTCTAATGTTGTGCCACTGTGCCGTCCTAAACTGTTTGCAGGCTTGCATACCGTGAGAGCATAAGCATATGGTGCTGCTTGTGTTTTTAATTTTGATTCTCTTTTATTAACATATGTAGTTTATTAGAAAAGAGCACTGGATTTTGAAAACTGAAGCACACAAAAGGAAGTGCTTCCCAGTGTCCTTGGCAGAAGCATTGTGATTTATTCTGATACTAGGAAGATAGAACAACTTGAAAAAAACATAACACAAAAAACACGCATGGTAACTCGAGACTGAGATTACAAGATAGATATAGTTCAGCTTTTGAACACTAGACATCATGGTAACAGAAGCTGCAAGTGCAACCATCCAATAACAATAGATAATGAATACCAGAGTCTTTTATCTGAAATTCACACAAAAAAACATTGCTGGAAACAACCGTGACTATCATCTCCCACATTTTTGTGCTGTAGAAACATTTAACATTAATCAGAGGTCCGCAGGTGAACTTAAACATCACGTGACACTGTTTTGGGAGAAAGAGGGAGAATTCTTCCTACTGACTCATCCAACCGTCAAATATTTAAAGGTCTTTCAGTATCGTTTCAACATGTGATCTTATCATTGCCATCATGTTTTTTGGGAGACTTGGTTGTGTGAAAAATCCGCTAAGTGTTTCATTTATTACACGTGACTTCATTTCACATGCTCTAAATGGCAGTGAATGACCTTAAATACCCTGCAGTCAGGAAAAATGCTTTAAAAATATTAGTTCATTCTTCTATTACTTTTTTCCCTTTTAACTGATTCTGCTTCAAGTGAAATCCCTATTTCTGTGCAACAACACCACATCACAGACAAGTAATGTATAGAAACATAGAAACATAGAAAATAGGTGCAGAAGTAGGCCATTCGGCCCTTCGAGCCTGCACCGCCATTCAATATGATATTGGCTGATCATACACTCAGTATCCTGTACCTGCCTTCTCTCAATACCCCCTGATCCATTTAGCCACAAGGGCCACATCTAACTCCCTCTTAAATACAGCCAATGAACTGGCCTCACTATCTTCTGTGGCAGAGAATTCCAGAGATTCACCACTCTCTGTGTGAAAAATGTTTTTCTCATCTCGGTCCTAAAAGATTCACCCCTTATCCTTAAACTGTGACCCCTTGTTCTGGACTTCCCCAACATATAACCATATAACCATATAACAATTACAGCACGGAAACAGGCCATCTCGGCCCTACAAGTCCATGCCGAACAAATGTTTTTCCCCTTAGTCCCACCTGCCTGCACTCGTACCATAACCCTCCATTCCCTTCTCATCCATATGCCTATCCAATTTATTTTTAAATGATACCAATGAACCTGCCTCCACCACTTCCACTGGGAGCTCATTCCACACCGCCACCACTCTCTGCGTAAAGAAGTTCCCCCTCATATTACCCCTAAACTTCTGTCCCTTACTTCTGAAGTCATGTCCTCTTGTTTGAATCTTCCCTATTCTCAAAGGGAAAAGCTTGTCCACATCAACTCTGTCTATCCCTCTCATCATTTTAAAGACCTCTATCATGGGGAACATGGGGAACAATCTTCCTTCATCTAGCCTGTCCAACCTCTTAAGAATTTTGTAACTTTCTATAAGATCCCCCCTCAATCTTCTAAATTCTAGCGAGTATAAGCCGAGTCTTATCCAGTCGTTCTTCATATGAAAGTCCTGACATCCCAGGAATCAGTCTGGTGAACCTTCTCTGTACTCCCTCTATGGCAAGTATGTCTTTCCTCAGATTTGGAGACCAAAATTGCACGCAATACTCCAGGTGTGGTCTCACCAAGACCCTGTACAACTGCAGTAGAACCTCCCTGCTTCTATACTCAAATCCTTTTGCTATGAATGCTAACATACCATTCGCTTTCTTCACTGCCTGCTGCTGTATAACTCCAATATCATTCCATCTTTGTTCCCGCAGAAGAAACACTTTATATTACATAGCCAAAAAACACCACGTGTACATGTAACTTGGTCAGCTTAGATCATTTGATTGATATTTGCTGTCAAAGCATCCATGACTGATGGGACAGTAGCATAGCGGTAGAGCTGCGGCCTCACAGCACCAGAGACCCGGGTTTGATCCTGACTATGGGTCATGTCTGTGGGGAATTTGTACATTCTCCCTGTGACTGTGTAAATTACCCCAAGTGTGTAAGATGCAAAAGTGGGATGACATGGAACTAGCGTATAGGTGATCGATAGTCGGCATGGACTCGATGGGCCAAAGGGCCTGTTTCTATGCTGTATCTCTAAACTATATAACCATATAACCATATAACAATTACAGCACGGAAACAGGCCATCTCGGCCCTACAAGTCCGTGCCGAACAACTTTTTTCCCTTGGTCCCACCTGCCTGCACTCATACCATAACCCTCCATTCTCTTCTCATCCATATGCCTATCCAATTTATTTTTAAATGATACCAACGAACATGCCACCACCACTTCCACTGGAAGCTCATTCCACACCACTACCACTCTCTGAGTAAAGAAGCTCCCCCTCATGTTACCCTTAAACTTCTGTCCCTTAATTCTGAAGTCATGTCCTCTTGTTTGAATCTTCCCTATTCTCAAAGGGAAAAACTTGTCCACATCAACTCTGTCTATCCCTCTCATCATTTTAAAGACCACTATCAAGTCCCCCCTTAACCTTCTGCGCTCCAGAGAATAAAGACCTAACTTATTCAACCTATCTCTGTAACTTAGTTGTTGAAACCCAGGCAACATTCTAGTAAATCTCCTCTGTACTCTCTCTATTTTGTTGACATCCTTCCTATAATTGGGCGACCAAAATTGTACACCATACTCCAGATTTGGTCTCACCAATGCCTTGTACAATTTTAACATTACATCCCAGCTTCTATACTCAATGCTCTGATTTATAAAGGCTAGCATACCAAAAGCTTTCTTTACCACCCTATCTATATGAGATTCCACCTTCAAGGAACTATGCACGGTTATTCCCAGATCTCTCTGTTCAACTGTATTCTTCAATTCCCTACCATTTACCATGTACGTCCTATTTTGATTTGTCCTGCCAAGGTGTAGCACCTCACATTTATCAGCATTAAACTCCATCTGCCATCTTTCAGCCCATTTTTCCAAATGGCCTAAATCACTCTGTAGACTTTGGAAATCCTCTTCATTATCCACAACACCCCCTATCTTGGTATCATCTTCATACTTACTAATCCAATTTACCACCCCTTCATCCAGATCATTGATGTACATGACAAACAACAAAGGACCCAACACAGATCCCTGAGGCACCCCACTAGTCACCTGCCTCCAACCCGACAAACAGCCATCCACCATTACCCTCTGGCTTCTCCCATTCAGCCACTGTTGAATCCATCTTGCTATTCCTGCATTTATACCCAACATTCTTAACCAACCTTCCATGAGGAACCTTGTCAAAGGCCTTACTAAAGTCCATATAGACAACATCCACTGCTTTACCCTTGTCAATTTCCCTAGTAACCTCTTCAAAAAATTCAAGAAGATTAGTCAAACATGACCTTCCAGGCACAAATCCATGTTAACTGTTCCTAATCAGACTTTGTTTATCCAGATGCTTATATATATTATCTCTAAGTATCTTTTCCATTAATTTGCCCAACACTGAAGTCAAACTAACTGGTCTATAATTGCTAGGTTTACTCTTAGAACCCTTTTTAAATAATGGAACAACATGCGCAGTACGCCAATCCTCGGGGACTATTCCCGTTTCTAATGGCATTTGAAATATTTCTGTCATAGCCCCGGCTATTTCTACACTAACTTCCCTCAATGTCCTAGGGAATATCCTGTCAGGACCTGGAGTCTTATCCACTTTTATATTTTTCAAAAGTAAACTAAAAAAAATACAATTCATGATATAGTGATAAATTAGATTCTGGAAGACGTGTTTAATTAGATTTTGTTGGTTAGGGAAAGAGAAAGATCAGTACCTCACCTCTCTCATGGCTCCAGCCAGTTAATGACATTCAATATAACTCGTTATGAGCAGGTTTGAGAAGTCACAGTCGTTGAGTCAGAGTCTGTCGGAGCAATTTTCGTGCTGCTGGAGTCGGTAAAAAAGTCCCGACTCCGACTCCAACCTCAACATGAATTTCAGAGACTACGTAAATCAGAATAAATACCACTTTTTGAACATATCCAGGCACATTCCTATAGTAGTGGAGAAATTTAATATTTCACCTATCCAAAGCTGGAGGATTAATTGCAAAAGGAATTGTATCATCAATGAAGAAAAGAGAGGGTCTGCTACTTGAAAATCGGATCTTGTTAGCTGCTGTCTACGTAAATCCAATGAACCAAATCTTGTCGAGCGACGATCAAATTGCTGAAGCAAAAGGGGCCCTCTGTGATGTTGCAGTTTGGATAAAAGGGCCACTCGCTGAAAAGTCAGAACCACAACATGAAGATGGGAGTACCAAACCTTTCTCTTCCTATTCAAATGATTAAGAGTCAGATTTTGTAAAATCCAAACTTACCTAAAACTCTCTTGTCCTCTTCAAGTTTACCTTGTATTTACATTTGCGCAAAAACGGTATCAGAGAGTGCTCCGATTTTTCGCCACCATACCGTTCTCCTGTGCTACAAGCGCACCAAGTTTTGCTCCGATCGGTGGAATTTTGTTCCGATCGGTGGACGCTTAAAAATCGTAAGATCAACAGATTGGTCTTCTCTCCTGTCAGTCGCCGGGACAGCAACGCCCCTTCCAGCACCCGCTGTCAATCACTGGGACGAGGAGAATAAAGCCTCGGAGGCCCGGCTGAGTCCGTGAACCCAGAAGCTGTCCTGAAGCCATATCGAGTCGGTGACCCCGGAGGGAGGAGGGCGGAGCAGAGCCTGGCCGACTGCGAGACCGACTGCTTCAATCTCGAGATCCTGGGGAAGTGAGGGGTGTGAGTAGGGGGATTGAGAGGGCCGGGGGTTGGCGGGGACGGGCGCCCTCTCCCTGCTGCAGGACGCTTCCCCCGCAACTGGCCCCCAGCTGCAGTCCATTCGGCCCACAACACCCGCATTAGCCCAATAATGGGAAAGGAATCGAGGGTTATGGTCTGAGTGCAGGTAGATGGGACTAGGTGAGAGTAAGTGTTCGGCACGGACCAGAAGGCCCAAGATGGCCTGTTTCCGTGCTGTAATTGTTATATGGTTATATTTGATCTTATTTGATTGTGCACGCCAGGTTGATTGCATTCATTGAAACTGGGCGGACCACGTGAAGGTTGCAATCTCCCACACTAATACCATAGCTACAACCATTAGACTCAAAACTTTAAGGACATGGGTTTAAAAGGTAGCCTAATGATTCATGTAATTCTTATGAAATGCCATCTTGTGTAATGTCATCGTAGCAGATTTAGAATTATTTTACCTAGGGATCAGAGTCGGAGTCGGATACACAAGAAATCGGAGTCGGATGTTTTCGGTATCGACTCCACAGCCCTGTATAAGGGTGCAAGACTACTATAAGAAAAGAATGTTAACAAATATATTCTTTCTCCTGTATAGCGGGTCCTTAAAACCAATTGTTTTCCATTTGCATGGATGGTATACCTGGTTGTATTCTTCAAACCTGTGCTGACCAAATGTCTGGAGGTGTTGAGGACATCTTCAACCTCTCATTACTGACGTCTAAGGTTCCCATCTGTTTTAAGAAGGCATCAATAATATGAATGTAAATCATTTCTCAATTTTAATATTTCCCCCCTGTGCTCTGAGAGATATTCACTTGGACAGAATTGGCAATTCAGTTGGAGTGAATTGCCAATTCTGAAGCATTTCGAGCAGCTGAGCTGTTGAGAATAACAGAAACCCAGAGCATCGGCTCCGACATGCTTTCTGGCAGAGTACATTAGCCTGTTAATGCCAGCCAGGAATTATTTAGTAGAACCTTTTATTGCAGAGCTGACCATAATAAAGCATTGTTTTGTAATTATTTCCTTGCTTTATCCAGCAACTTACCATGCAAAATATTAGATGCTTGTTAAGAAAAAATGCTTTGCCAAACCCTGAGGCTGAATGTTGCTCAATCACATTCAAAACTTATAATTTTTTATGGTGCAAGGTCTTTAAGCTTAAATATGTCATATCAAATCAATGGTAACCTTCCAAGAGTTCTAAAGCCAAAGGAGAGGGTTGAGTATCTAGCATATCATTTGGAGATGTCAGAAGGCATTATGGACATACATTAAAAAAAAATAGGGTAGCTAGGGAGAGGATAGGACCATCCAAGGATGGAAAAAGGAATTTACACTTGGAGTCAGAAGATGTGCGACACAAGTTCCAAATTAGTACTTTGCATCGCTGCTCACCAAGGAGAAGAACATGGAGGATAAGGATATCATTGTGAAATATACTAAAATACTGGGGCATTTTGAGATCAAAGAGGAAGGAGGTGGCGTTGGGGTCTCTTAAAGGTAGATGTCCCCAGTGCCTGATGGGATCTATCCTAAGAGAGAGTTAGATTTAGCTCTTAGGGCTAAAGGAATCAAGGGATATGGGGAAAAAGCAGGAACGGGGTACTGATTTTACATGATCAGCCATGATCTTATTGAATGGCGGTGCTGGCTCGAAGGGCCGAATGGCCTACTCCTGCACCTATTTTTCTATGTTTCTAAGGGATTGTTGAGGCTTACACCAAAATATTTATATCTTCCCTGCCACAGGCGAGGCCCCAGAGGATTAGAGAATAGTCAATATTGTGCCTTTGTTTAACAAGGCACAATCAGTCAGAACTTTTGTCCCAGGGTGGAACTGTCAGATACTAGAGGGCATTGCTCTAAGGTGAGAGGGAGGAAGTTGAGAGGGGTTGTTTCATGCCAAGCTTTACACAAAGCATGCTAGATGCCTGGAACTCGCTACCCGAGGTGGTGATGGAAGCAGATAGGATAGTGACATTTAAGAGGCTTTTAAATAAGCACTTAAATATGCAGGGGACGGGTGGATATGTCAGGCGCAGGCAGAAGGGATTAATTTAATTTGGCTCCATGTTCGGCACAGATGTAGTGGACCAAAGGGTTTATTCCTATGAAGTATTGTTCTGTGTTCTAGTCGACCAAAGTAGTTGCACAAATGGATGCTGGAATGGAGACGGTAGTTAAGCTGAAAATAGCATGAAATAAGCACAATTTTCCATTATTAAGGAACAAACTGCAGGAGTTTGAGTTGTTCCATAGTCCAAGGATCATTACTTGTTAAGAGGGATTGTGAGGAACCAATGGCTGCTGTAATCCTGTACAGTGGTCAGTCTGCACCATTAACTTGCCGTTGTGTACTAACAACTTTCACTTATCTCAAGTTACTTGTCAAATTATAAATCAAACAGTCGGCATTTTCTCTGCTTTGATGCCTTCATTTCAAAACAAACTCACATATTTGTAATGGTTGTAATATTTGTAATTGCTTGACATTTTAGTGTTGATCTCAATGCTTCCTTGAGTATTAAATCCATTTTGTATAGCATGTGAACAGCCAATATTATTGTTGCATATTAAAATGGGTGCCACAGTGGCACAACTGGTAGAGCTGCTGCCTCACAGCGCCAGAAACCAGGATTCGACCCTCAGCTCATGTGCTGTCATTGTTGTGTTTGCATGTTCACCCAGTGACCTCGTGGGTTTTCTCTCGGTGCTCTGGTTGCCTCCCACATCCCAAAGATGTGTGGTTTGTAGAGTTTAGTTGGCCTTTGTAAATTGCTTCTAGTGGGAAGGGAGTGGATGAGAAGGTGTGATAACATGGAACTAATAACATAGAAGTGGTCGGCTTGAACTCGATGGGATAAAGGGCCTATTTCCATGTGGTATTGCTAACCTATGCCCCCTAAAACAGTTCTGGAGTGTTATGGATCTCCACTCCATATCATGGTGATCAGTGTTTATTAGACACAAAGGAGACATTTTGCTGGACATTTATCCCCACTGGCAGCAGTGATTGTGCTGTATATTCACATCAATGCATTGGATTGAATGTATTAATTAATAAGTTTATTGGCCAAGTATTCACATATTTGCCTTGGTGCAATTGTACCTTTTAAAAGTATTGTGCCCCTAAATGCATTGTTCCTCTTAAATTCTTTCCGCTGACTTTATAGGAATGGAGGCCAAGTACAATACATTGAGATGTCATGTTTTCACCACTATCTGGGCATTTGGGTATACAGCTCTTGCAGAGAGTAAGGCTAATGGTTTGTGGACATCATAAGTTAATATCTGCTCATGCCGTTTATATATTTTAGTGTAAACATAGAAACATAGAAAATAGGTGCAGGAGTAGGCCAATCAGCCCTTCGAGCCAGCAACGCCATTAGATTAGATATAAGATATAATTTATTGCCACACAACCAGGGTCGGTGGAAATTTGGGTTGTCAGCAGCAGTACAATAATAAAGAACACACAACCACAATAAAACTGTAACACAAACATCCACCACAGCATTCATCACTGTGGTGGAAGGCACAACATTTGGCCAGTCCTCCTCCATTTCGCCCCCGTGGACAGGACCAGAGTCCAAAGTCAGTCCAGGATCGGCTCTTCCTCACCGGAGACCGCGGCTTTAAGATGGTGAAGGCCGATCGGTCAAGATTTAAAGTCTCCGCCGCAGCCAGAAGCACCGCAGACCGCAGGGCCGGCGGTCGAAGCATCCCTCCAGGGGTGATGGTAAGTCCATGCCGGCCCTGCGGTAGAAGTTGGCCACGGGCCGGCAGTGATGGCTTCTTCCTCCCCCGGGTCCCCCACGAGGGATCCCGGGCTGTAGACGCCGCACCAGCTGGAGCTGTGCAGACTTCAGGCTGCGACTTCAGGTTGCCGGCTGCCCCGGGGCCAGCGAAACGGAGCGCTCCCCTCCAGCGAGCCCCAGCGAGGGCTCACCCGCTCCACGCCAAGAGTCCACGCTGTGCCCACCGCTGAAGCCCCGGGCACGTCTCTGGGAAAGGCCGCGCCGACCTTTGATGTTAGGCCACGGGGGTGGTGTCCTGGAAAAACTCGCCTCTCCATGGAGGAGGCAGACCGAAGCGGTTTCCCCCTTAACCCCCCACACCACCCCCCACACAAAACACACAAAGAAACACAAAATACATACTTTAAAACATACTAAAAAATAAAAAAAGGTTGAAAAACTGACGCGCTGCTGACATGGCTGCTGCCAGAGCAGCGCCCCCTACCGAATGAGTACAACATAATCATGGCTGATCATCCAAAATAAGTATCCCGTTCCTGCTTGCTCCCCATATCTCTTGATTCAGTTAGCTCCAAGAGCTATATCTAACTCTAACTCTTGAATACATCCAGTGAATTGGCTCCACTCTCCTGTGGCAAATTTCAGAGATTCACAACTCTCTCGGTGAAAACGTTTTTCCTTATCTCAGTCCTAAATGGCCTACCCCTTATTCTTAAACTGTGACCCTGGTCCTGGACTCCCCCAACATCAGAAATATTTTTCCTGCATCTACCCTGTCCAATCCCTTAAGAATGTTATATGGTTCTATAAAATACCCTCTCATCCTTCAAAATCCCAGTAAATAAAAGCCCAGTTGATCCATTCTTTATCATTTATTAAACATTTATTTTTTGATTGAATGTGTGAGTCGAGGTGACCCCGCGACCGCATGGGTTTTCTCCGAGATCTTCGTTCCTCTCGCACTCAAAAGACATGCAGGTTTGTAGGTTAATTGGCTTGGTATAATTGTAAATTGTCCCTAGTGTGTGTAGGCTAGTGTTAGTGTATGGGGATTGCTGGTCTGTGTAGACTCCGTGGGCCGTAGGGCCTGTTTCTGCGCTGTACCTGTAAACAAAACTATTTCCTGCATTTCCATGTCCCTATCTAAAACCATTATCCCATCGGCCTCCAAACCACTTTTGGCAATGCCTTCCAGGCCTCCACTATCTCTGTGTAAAAAACCTGCCCTGCACATCTCCAGTAAACTTTCTCCCTCTCACCTCATGGCTATGCCTTCTGGTGCTGGACATTTCCACCCTGGGAAAAAGATTCTCACTACTCGGTCCATGCCTCTCGCCATAAGATAACTATTCAATTAATTAACATTCAATTATCTATGAAAGAAACTGTAGTGTTTAGGTATGGGCGCCTTGTATAATTACTGCTTGATTTATGTGCCCAAATATTATGGATTTGTTTGAGAATTGGGAAACTCCATAAAAACAATCATTTCAACAATTATTCCTTTTGATTAAGATTGAGATGGAGGTTATTCTGCAAAGGGTCTAAATCTAAAGGAACCAAAATTGATTCCAGAGGTGATCATGAGCTCCAAAATCAAACTGGCAAAGATTGGGATTGGTCTTCCAGGAGGAAAGATTGTTGACTGGAGATTTGATAGAAAGCTTCATGATCATGATCTGATGTTAAATAGATATTCGAAGATCAGAGGACATGTCATATAAACAGTGGGCAAAGGATGGAGGAAATATATGTTTCCTGCGGAGATTAATTGTGATTGGAAATCAATGTCTGAAAGTTTTATGGCAGCAGAGAACAACTAGCATTTTGAAAAGAGGATTGGAAAGATATTCTAAGGGAAAGTAATGTAGAAATGGAATAGCAAATGAATATGGGAAAGTGACAAACTGGATTAATCTGCAAAATACATCATGATGTTAATGAGCCAGATGGGTTCCTTCTGTGTCACGATGGTTCTGGGTCCCATGATTCATGCTAACTCCAATAAACATACATCTGGGTTTGGGCTGATGTGTTCATAATTTTTTTCTAAAATCACACACAGTGACCTATATCTAGGTATGTTGCAAAACTTACCTGAATCGTCGCTGAGAATCTGCCCCAGTCCGTGTGCGCGATTTTGGCGCTGTTTAGAGGGGGCGGGTTTAAAATGCGATTTTTACTAGGCTGTTCCAATCGAAGATGTTCAGCCTAGTAAATCATTAACGAAAAATCACTGAAAGACCCCGTCGCAAAAGGTATTATTAGTTTTATAGGCCTCGAATAATAGTTATAATAGTTTTAAAATCACTCTCTCAACCCGCGACCTCTCGCAGCCCCAGGGTTTTATAAGGCAAACAATTAAAGGTATGTACCTTATTTTTACATTAAAAGGGGCTTCTTAAGACCCCTTTATACAAAGTTTACTATAGCGAGTAGTTCATTTTGGGCTCTTTATGTCCCGCAGTATTTTTCTGGGCATTTGAGGGCACAAATCCAGCGCAATCTGAACGTTCTAAACCAGCGCGTTCACAGGAAACCACTAGAAAGCTGAATGGACTTTAATTCACAGCAATTGAACACTAAATTCCTTCCATTTGGCCTATAAATTGATGTAAATGAGATTTAAAAATCATATTTTATTGTGAATTATTTGTGAATATTATTTGGACACTTAGGCTATTTAAAAATGTTAATCATTTATTAAGAAATGGATAGATGTTTAGATCTAGTAATTGAAGTTTGAAATTAGCTACAATTGGGTAACTAACTAATTATATGCTTTAATTTCAGGTCCTCCAAGTAAGATTATTTTATATTTGTTTCAGAATGGTTCAATCTATGATAACTGAAAATTTCATTCAGTTCTCTTAATTTTGAAAAGGTTATGGGCTTTTGACTGTCCATGATCACAGCTTTTTTGTTATGTCCATAGAAAATCAATAGGGAACAAGATGCTAATTTCCGAGTATGAAAATGGCCATAACCTTTTTATTACTTGAGATATGAAAGTGAATTAGGTGTCAAATTAAACTTCTTTTTATGCTTTATCTGATGGGATAAATTGCAGACTTGATTTTTTAAATCTCAAAATTTTGTAACATTGCTACTATATCTAATGCCAGTTTGCTTGGCCAGGCAAAACCATGCATTGCATTCTACCCTCTTTTCCATTGTTCCATTCTTTTAATTTCCATTTTTTTAGTGGCATTGGAAGAGCCCATTTAGTCCATAAAGTCCATAATGGATCGCAAGTATTTTAATCAATTACATTCGTAGCAAGAAAAAAAACACAAAGGCTGGAGGTACTCAGTGGTCAGGCAGCATCTGTGGAGGGAATGGAGGGATAGTGTTTTGGGTCGGAACCCTACTTCAGAGAGTTGGACCAGGAGGGAGAAAGCTGGAAAAAGGCACTCCCATTTCCCCATAACGTATTCTCTGTCAAATATCCATCATTTCCCTCTGATTTTCATGCCATCCACCTACATAAGGAGAAATTTACAGCAACCAATGAATCTACCCAAGCCTCCATGTGTGGAGGAAACAGGAGCTTTAGAACAAACTCAAGCAGTCATGTGGAGAGCGTACAAACTTAGTGAGGCAGCACCCAAGTCAGGGTCAGATTTGGGTTACTGGAGCTTTACAGCTGCAGCTCCATCTGTTTTATTGCTGTGTTGCCCATAAGATGGAAGGTGTTGACTGTTTTCTCTTTGAGCTTGTACCAATGTGCAAGATGAATATCATTCATCTTTCCTCTTCCTTACATGGTTGCATGGTATTTGACACTTGTGCATTACCAAATCCTCATAACAATAGAAACCATGGGAGTAAGATATGGCAATACTTGTGTTGCAAAGATGGACACAATCCGGATAAGAAACCATGTTAAATCTGAAGTTCCTTAACAGGAGGAATACTTCAGACCTATTGCAGAGCTACTCAACTTTGCTGTTACAAGAATATTGTATTAAAACATCTATAAGGTAAATTTGCATTGATATCTCTTTTATGCATCTGAAGTTCTGATCCGAAATGTTGTTTTCCTTCCACCAATCCGATACATAGAAAATAGGTGCAGGAGGAGGCCATTCGGCCCTTCGAGCCAGCACCGCCATTCATTGTGATCATGGCTGATCGTCCCCTATCAATAACCTGTGCCTGCCTTCTCCCCATATTCCTTGACTCCACTAGCCCCTCGAGCTCTATCTAACACTCTCTTAAATCCATCCAGTGACTTGGCCTCCACTGCCCTCTGTGGCAGGGAATTCCATGAATTCACAACTCTCTGGGTGAAAATGTTTTTTCTCACCTCAGTCTTAAATGACCTCCCCTTTATTCTGAGACTGTGGCCCCTGGTTCTGGACATGCCCAACATTGGAAACATTTTTCCTGCATCTAGCTTGTCCAGTCCTTTTATAATTTGATATGTTTCTATGATCCCCCCTCACCCTTCTAAACTCCAGTGAAGACAAGCCTAGTCTTTTCAATCTTTCCTCATATGACATGAATTCAGTTAAATCCTTCATGGCCTTATAAGGTTATAAAAAGTGAAATGATTCAAATTTATTCCAATGCATCACTTCTCACGCCCATTTACCAGCAATGTTTCTCATCTGCTACATTTCTTCATATTGCCATCTATCCATTCAACTCTGCCATTCAACATCATTGCATAGCTTCATGCTTTACCCCACGTGTTGACCTTATGAAATGTGCTTTTTCTCTCAGATAAGTACATCTGGCTAGTTTAGTTTAGAGTTTAATTTAGAGACAGCATGGAAAGAGGCCCTTCTGCTCACCGAGTCCACACTGACCCACTCTGTACTGCATTCACTACACATTGTGGTATTGTTTTCAGAGGCCAATCAATGTACAAACCCACAGGTCTTTGGATTGTCGGAGTAAACAAGATCACCCATGCAGTCAAAAGGGGAAAGTGCAAACTCCACAGAGACATTACCAGAGGTTAGGATTAAACCCAGATCCCTGGCGCTGTAAGGCAATGGCTCTGTCAACTGTGCCATTCAGTTTTCAGAATCCTATACCTTGATCCCAATGGCAGGAGTGAGTGAAATGGGACTGTGGCCAGTGTGGTGGGGGTTCTCAATGATGCTGGCTACCTTTTTGAAACTACCTCTTATAGATACCTTTGATTGTGGTGAGGTCTGTACTTGTGATGGACTGGGCAGTGTTCTCCACTTTCTGTAACATCTTTCATTGCTGGGCATTTGAGTAGCTGAACCAGGCCGTGATGCAACCAGTCAATACGCTCTCCATCGCACGCCTTAGAAGTTTAACAGAGGTTTAACAGAGTTGTTGACTCTCTCCGCCACTGGCCCATTAATGAAGACAGGTTTGTTGATCCTCAATCTTCCTCTTCTAAAGTCAACAATCAGTCCTAGGTTTACTGGTGTGGAGAACAAGGTTGTTGTTCTGGCACCATTCAATCTGATGATCGATCTCCCTCCTGTACTCTAATTCATCGTTATCTGGTGGGGAGGTGGGGGGGGGGGTAGAGATCATTGAAAGTTGGAGTATTCTGTAAGCCATCCAGGTGAAGTATGAGGTGCTGAGACCCAATCGATTTCCCTCTACTACCACTCTCCTCTGCCTGGCGGAACTTGTTCTTATCCTCAACCACTTCTCTTTCGATCCATTTCATTTTCTCTGAGTTAAAGATGTAGCCATGAGCCCTTGCATGGGCCTTACCTATGCCTGCCTTTTTGTAAGTAACATCGAACAGTCCTTGCCCCAGATGCACACTGACACCGTCCTGCAAGATTTTCTCCGCTATATCGACAACTACATCCGTGCCGAACCCATTGATTTAATTAACTTCACCACTAATGTCCATCCTGTCCTCAAGTTCACCTGGACTATCTCCTACACCTCCCTCCTTTTCTTAACTACTCTCTGTCCATCTGAGGGGACAGTTTATCGACTGATGTCCACTACAAACCTACTATCCCACAGTTACCTGGAGTACCCTGCCTCATGCGAAGGATCCCCTATTCTCAATTCTTCTGTCTCTGCCGCATCTGCTCCCAGGATAAGGCTTTCCATTCAAGGACATCCGCTGTGGTCGATTATTAAATACGTTATAACAGCGCATTTGGAAAGCAGTGACGGGATCAGTCAAAGTCAGCATGGATTCATGAAGGGGAAATCATATAACCATATAACAATTACAGCATTGAAACAGGCCATCTCGGCCCGTCTAGTCCGTGCTGAACACTTACTCTCACCTAGACCCATCTATCTGCACTCAGACCATAACCCTCCATTCCTTTCCCGTCCATATACTTATCCAATTTATTTTTAAATGATAAAATCGAACCTGCCTCCACCACTTCCACTGGAAGCTCATTCTGCACAGCTACCACTCTCTGAGTAAAGAAGTTCCCCCTCATGTTACCCCTAAACTTCTGTCCCTTAATTCTCAATTCATGTCCTCTTGTTTGAATCTTCCCTACTCTCAATGGAAAAAGCTTATCCATGTCAACTCTGTCTATCCCTCTCATCATTTTAAAGACCTCTATCAAGTCCCCCCTTAACCTTCTGCGCTCCAAAGACTAAAGACCTAACTTGTTCAACCTTTCTCTGTAACTTAGGTGCTGAAACCCAGGCAACATTCTAATAAATCTCCTCTGTACTCTCTCTATTTTGTTGACATCTTTCCTATAATTAGGCGACCAAAATTGTACACCATACTCCAGAATTGGCCTCACC
Source organism: Leucoraja erinaceus (assembly GCF_028641065.1). Lineage (NCBI taxonomy): Eukaryota > Metazoa > Chordata > Chondrichthyes > Rajiformes > Rajidae > Leucoraja > Leucoraja erinaceus. The sequence continues at coordinate 656,806 of NC_073402.1, read as the reverse complement.
GATGCCTTGTACAATTTTAACATTACATCCCAACTTCTATACACAATGCTCTGATTTATAAAGGCCAGCACACCAAAATCTTTCTTTACCACCCTATCTACATGAGATTTCACCTTCAGGGAACTATGCACAGTTATTCCTAGATTCCTCTGTTCAACTGCATTTCTCAATTCACTACCATTTACCAAGTACGTCATGCTTGACTGATGTTTTGGAATTTTTTGAGGATGTATTAAGTAGAATGGATAAGGGAGAGCCAGTGAATTCGGTGTTTGTGGACTATCAAAAAGTATTTGACAAGGTCCCACACAAGAGATTAGTGTGCAAAATTAGAGCACATGATATTGGGCGTAGGGTATTGACATGGATAGAGAACTGGTTGGCAGACAGGAAGCAAAAAGTCGTAATTAACGGGTCTTTATCAGAATGGCAGGCAATGACTAGTGGGGTGCTGAAAGGCTCGGTGCTGAATGGGAGAAGCCAGAGGGTAATGGTGGATGGCTGTTTATCGGGTTGGAGGCAGGTGACTAGTGGGATCTGTGTTGGGTCCTTTGTTGTTTGTCATGTACATCAATGATCTGGATGAAGGTGTGGTAAATTGGATTAGTAAGTATGCAGATGATACCAAGATAGGGGGTGTTGTGGATAATGAAGAGGATTTCCAAAGTCTACAGAGTGATTTAGGCCATTTGGAAAAATGGGCTGAAAGATGGCAGATGGAGTTTAATGCTGATAAATGTGAGGTGCTACACCTTGGCAGGACAAATCAAAATAGGACGTACATGGTAAATGGTAGGGAATTGAAGAATACAGTTGAACAGAGGGATCTGGGTATAACCGTGCATAGTTCCTTGAAGGTGGAATCTCATATAGATAGGGTGGTAAAGAAAGCTTTTGGTATGCTAGCCTTTATAAATCAGAGCATTGAGTATAGAAACTGGGATGTAATGTTAAAATTGTACAAGGCATTGGTGAGACCAAATCTGGAGTATGGTGTACAATTTTGGTCGCCAAATTATAGGAAGGATGTCAACAAAATAGAGAGAGTACAGAGGAGATTTACTAGAATGTTGCCTGGGTTTCAACAACTAAGTTACAGAGATAGGTTGAATAAGTTAGGTCTTTATTCTCTGGAGCGCAGAAGGTTAAGGGGGGACCTGATAGAGGTCTTTAAAATGATGAGAGGGATAGACAGAGTTGATGTGGACAAGCTTTTCCCTTTGAGAATAGGGAAGATTCAAACAAGAGGACATGACTTCAGAATTAAGGGACAGAAGTTTAGGGGTAATATGAGGGGGAACTTCTTTACGCAGAGAGTGGTGGCGGTGTGGAATGAGCTCCCAGTGGAAGTGGTGGAGGCAGGTTCATTGGTATCATTTAAAAATAAATTGGATAGGCATATGGATGAGAAGAGAATGGAGGGTTATGGTACGAGTGCAGGCAGGTGGGACTAAGGGGAAAAAAATTTGTTCGGCATGGACTTGTAGGGCCGAGATGGCCTGTTTCCGTGCTGTAATTGTTATATGGTTATATGGTTATATGGTTAAAGAGAGGCATCTTTAAGAGCATGCCCTCCGCATTTAATGTGCTATTTCTTGTTCTTCTTGGCTAACAGAGCACAAGTTGGTAAATACAGATGGCCTTTTTGAAGACAAGCATTACAAGTAAAAATTGCCTGCCCTCATGCATAATTTATTTTACTTCGGAGTCACGTGAGTGACTACGTGAAGAACCCGCTTCCAACGCATGCGTGTCATATCGCTACACACATTGCAACAAGTCACAGCAAGGGGGAACGTCGTTCCCCTAGCGGCAAAATTTGAAAACCAGGAACAGCAGGTAAGGAGACTCTGCGTTCCTTTCCACTAACCTTTAGGTGGAAACATGGACCGGATCCATGAAGGCTACGGGAAAGCTGGCGGGTAGAAAACCGCGGAGTTGCGGGCAACCGGCAGCAGCAGCCTAAAGGCACGCTAAACTCCCGTAATGGGAACAGCTGTGCCCGACTTTCGTTCCCGACTTGCTCCCGCACCGGGCCCGGCCGGGTGGGAGAGGGAAGCAAAAACTAATGTTTCCCCGCGCGGAGTTTTTCCACAGGAGGGGAAGCTGGACAAAGTGGTGTCCACAAATGCTGCTAGTGAAGCTGGCTGGGGAAGACCGCGGAGTCGCCGGCAGCCGGCAGCAGCAACTAAAGGCAGGAGCCAAAGGCACGTTAATCTCCCATAACGGGAACAGCTGTGCCCGACTTTCACTCCCGACTCGCTCCCGCAGCGGGCCGGGCGGGGGAGGGAGCAAAACTAATGCTTACTCGTGCTGGGGTTTTTCCACAGGAGGGGAAGCTGGACAATGGAGTGTCCACGAATGCTGCTAGTAAAGCTGGCTGGGGAAGACAGCGGATTCACGGGCAGCCGGCAGCAGCAACCAAAGGCACGTTAGTCTCCCGTAATGGGAATAGCTGTGCCCGACTTTCGCTCCCGACTCGCTCCCGCATCGGGCCGGGCGGGAGAGGGAGCAAAACCAATGTTTCCCCGCGCTGGGTCTGTACAGGAGGGGAAGCTGGACAAAGGAGTGTCCACAAATGCTGCTGGTGAAGCTGGCTGGGGAAGACAGCGGAATCGCAGGCAGCCGGCAGCAGCAGCCAAAGGCACGTTAGTCTCCCGTAATGGGAAGAGCAGTGCCGGCTTTTGGTCCCGCGCCGGCCAGAACAGCACGGCCGGGCGGGAGACTATTCAAATGGGGCCGTTGACTTTTGACCAGTCAATAACGGCAGCAGACGGGGTGGAACGGCGTTCACCCGTAGCAACGATTTTAACTTGGACCTGCAGGTATGAGCTGCGGGTTTTTCTTTGTATTTCCATGCTAATTGCAGGTGCAGAAACAACGGGCTGCGACAAAGCTGGTGGGCTAGATGGGATCAGCTGTGCCAGATGTCCTCCACACTGGCCATATCCACTCCACGGAAGGGCAGTATGGATAAAGCTGGAGAAGAAGGACCATGGAGCAGCGGGCAGCCAGCAGCAGCCAGCGGCACTTGGATCACCCGTAGTGGGATCAGCTGTGCTCGATGTCGCCTCCGCACCGGCCAGATCCACGAGGCCGGGCGGTAAGGCTAGACACAAAACAAACAAGGTCGTGGACTCAGAGGAGTCCGACTTTGAATAACCGCCGGCGGCCAGCGCCCGAGATCGCTGGAGCGGGAAGAAGCGGTGTATGGAGCTTTGCTCCAACGTTACAGACTCTGGGAGATGGAGTCGGGTCACTGTGGGCCCTATGATAAACCCACAGCAATACCTCTTTGAGGGCTGCACAGTGCTTCTACCCCATCAGAGGGGGGCACTGCGGGTCAGTTCTGGGCTGACCTGGAAGAGGGGTCCGCAGAAGAAAAGACAAGTGTGCAGGAGGCCATGGCCCAGGCCGGCCTTCTTGGAAGATGCGGGACCTCCAACGCCAACCAAAATCGTAAATCCAGACCCCAGCGCTACAATAACAGCGAAGAACCTACAAAAAGTATTAGATGGGTCCAGGGCGCCGGAAGTACGGAGACGGCGTGGACCCGCTAGCCCACGCTGGAGGAAGCCGGTACGAGTGGCTGCAGCATGACAGCAGCCAGCACAGGTGCCTGTGAGTACCGGGACCATGTGGAGGGAAACCCGCAAACCAGTGCCCGTGTGTACGGGGGACGGAAACAGCGGGGGGGAAAAGGAGCTCCTTCACAGTAGCAGTCACATGGATGTGGAGACTAGCCACAGTGGGCAAGAGGTAAGCCCCACATGGGTACCCCGTGCGGGACCCCTAGAGATCTCGAACTCTATAAAAAAGAGTAGGCAGGACCCTGATGGGCCAGAGCCTGGTAATACAGCGTCCCATGATCCTAAAACAGCAGAGACTCTGCTGGACATGGTGGCTGATTACTTTAAACCAAGTCAAACAGGGGTAGACTTGGATCCCAGGATGGCAATAGTATTAACTATATGTCTGGCCACAAACTCCAACAAGAAATATCTACAGAGACTGGCCAGACATCTGCCACCTGGCAACTGTGAGGCATTACAGGTGCCCAGTGTAAACCAATGCATTTGGCAGCATATGGGGAGGAACATCAGGAACCAGGACCACAAGATCCAGAAAACCTTAAAGGGACTGACGGCGGGGATCACAGCATGCACCCTGGACAAAACAGAGCTAACCAAAGACCATCAAGAAGCACTAGCTCTGTTTTGCAATGTGCAATATGAGCTGAACTACATGCGGAAGGCTGCCATTCAGCCAGCACTGGACCCCTAATATGCTACCATTTGCAAACAAAGAACCGCAAATACCTCAACCCTGGAAGATGCGGAAGCCTCAACCTCCCACACAACCCCGAACAAGAGATATCAAACCAGAACCCCCCCTTTTCAAAAAACCAAGGAAATAACACAACCACCAGTAACCATGGAGGTAGGTGGGTGTGGTTCTTCTGTAAAAAAGGGACCCACGACGGTGGGGGGGGGGAGGAGGTTGCAATACTACAGTTATGAATGGTGTAAAATCACTACAGACTCATATATTCTAAGCAGTATTCAGGGTTATCTGATAGAATTTACTTATCCCAATAACCCCCCAGTACAACATACACCAGAAAGGCATTTTGTCCTTACAAAAAACAAACAATCTAAAGCCCACATGGTGCTACAAAGATTGTACACAAAAGGTGTGATTGAGCATACTATTCATGAAAAAATTAGAATTTGTATCAAACATATTTATTAAAAATAAAAAAGATGGGGGTTGCAGGATTATCATTGACCTTTCAACCCTAAACACATTTGTTCAATATGTTCATTTTAAGATGGATACTCTTATTACTGCTAAAGAATTAGTGTCAGCTGGGTTTCTATATGGCAAGCATTGACTCAAAAGATGCATACTATACAGTACCCATCAGAGGGGATCACAGACGGTATTTGAAATTTAACTGGATGGGGGGGGGGGGGGAACTTTGGCAATATAGAGCTTTACCAAAGGGGAAAACATCAGCCCCAAGATTATTTACTAAAACTCTAAAACCAGCTTGGCATTGTTACGTAAACAAACCATATAACCATATAACAATTACAGCATGGAAACAGGCCATCTCGACCCTTCTAGTCCGTGCCGAACACATAATCTCCCCTAGTCCCATATACCTGCGCTCAGAAAATAACCCTCCATTCCCTTCCCATCCATATAACTATCCAATTTATTTTTAAATGATAAAAACGAACCTGCCTCCACCACCTTCACTGGAAGCTCATTCCACACAGCTACCACTCTCTGAGTAAAGAACAAAGCCATAGGGTGATGTATTTCCCCCCGTTCTGCCTCATCATTCGGGTACTAAGGAAAATTCAACAAGACTCGGCATCTGGGATTCTCATAGTACCCGACTGGCCTACTCAACCGTGGTATTCGGTCATACAGGGGATGGTGTTAGAACCATGTTCCCTTATGGATATAGCCCGAATTTATTAATTCATCCAGTGACTGGGGCAGTCATCCATGCCATAAGACTAGGGATTTGTTGATTTTTAGAGTCTGAAAGACCCACTACACGGCATGGGGCTGTCAGACAGGACGATGAATCTCATCTCATCTGCACAAAGACTGTCAACACGGAAGCAGTACCTTGGACACATCAAGAAATGGGGCATATACTGCTTGGACAACAACCTCGACCAAAAGGCCAAGAACATTCCGGCCGTATTGGAATTTTAACAAGCCTCCATTATGATAATCGATGGAGCTACAGTGCCATCAATAGTGCCAGAAGTGCACTCTCCAATTACCTATCACAAGGAACGGAGCGGCACACGGTGGGAACACACCCCCTGGTAACAAAACTCATGAGGGGCATATTCAATGCAAATCCCCCTAAAACCAGGTACTCCAAAATCTGGGAGGTGGGTGTCGTTCTAAACATGCTGAGGAGCTGGTCGCCCATAACAGCATTGTCACTTCAGAAACTGACCATGAAGATGGTTATGCTCATGGCGTTAGTTACCGCACAACGAGTCCAGTCATTAAGCAAACTGAGCCTGGACTCCCTGATCATCTCACCCGAGAAACTGGTGTTTGTCATACAGGATTTAATAAAACAAAACAGACCAGGTTCATCGGGTCAAGTGTTTGAATTTATGGTATATCCATATGACGAACGACTGTGTATAGCAAGACACATCCAACTATACATAGAATATACTAAGAGCATTCGAGGTCAGGAAATGGCGTTGTTAATCTCTTACAAGAAACCGCACAAAAGGGTCACGACCCAAACTATATCAAGGTGGCTCAAATATGTCCTAAAGATGGCAGGAATAGACACTAATGTTTTTAACTCTCATTCCACCAGGGCTGCAGCAACATCCGCAGCAAAAATTCTAGAGGTACCCACAGACCAAATCCTCAGAATGGTAGGATGGTCATCCGAAAGGACTTTCCAAAGGTTTTTATAATAAACCAGTTTTTTGGAGCCATCATCGTGTTCGGAAACCATTCTACGTTCAACAATATAATTTGCCCGAAAGGTTACAGGGCTATGATTTTCAATTAAAACATTTATATTTTTCGTTATACCACACAACTCTTTGTATAAGTGTGTTTTAAAATTACTACTGATGCTCTCTCCCAATACCCAAGGCAGTTGTGAAGCATGGACTCTTTCCACGGCATGAGGTCACAGAGCTTTGAAATCTTCACGTAGTCACTCAATGTAAAAGTAGTGGCAGACAGCTTTTACACCCTCTTTGTTTGAAGTAGGAATCATGTCTAAGAGCCATAAAATAGTAAGATTAAACGAGAACTTACCAGTTTGAAGTTTGATCTGTATTTTATGAGGAGGAACGTTGAGGGAATACGTGCCCTCCGCTCCCACCCTCCTATGATCATATCAAAAACTGGTATCTCTTTGATAATCTATGTTAGGTCATTATAGGTTCCTGTGACCTCACACCGCTGCTTTGAAGAATGACACGCATGCGTTGGAAGCGGGTTCTTCACGTATTCCCTCAACGTTCCTCCTCATAAAATACAGATCAAACTTCAAACTGGTAAGTTCTCGTTTAATCTTACTATTTTATGGCTCTTAGACATGATTCCTACTTCAAACAAAGAGGGTGTAAAAGCTGTCTGCCACTACTTTTACATTGCAGCTGCAGGGAACAGACAGACTTATAAGATAAATTAAAAGTAGTGCAAAAACAGCACTTTTACATCTGTAGCATTGTATGTTTTTAAATCATGGATAACATTAAATTGTTCTCCTGTACATAAACTAATATATTGTTATAGATACTCACATGAGCACCGGGGATACTCCGCAGCCTTTGTCTCCAACAGGTTGCGCTTTCTCTCCCTATTTCTACAATCCTCTCTGGATTTGTCATAGAGAGTCACATTGCATTGGTACCACTCCATCAGTTCCCCCTCTTGTTCCCTGTTGAAGTTATATGGCCTTACCTTCTGCCATCTTCCCTTTATGTTATCGTCTGCGGAGGCTATTGGGGAGGCAACAGCTACTGGGGAGGCAATCTCAAATCCACCTTGATCACCCTCTCCCTGCTCCAAGGAGCCAACAGGCAGTGGTATCTCTGGCATCTCCTCTTGCCTCTCCACCTGTCTCTCTTGCTGAGTCTCCTCCTCATTTACCTGCATGGCTAAAAACGTTCTGACTTTCTTTGACCCCTTTCTTTGCGCTTTTCTGAGAGGCATCTCTGCAAGTCTTACTGTGAAAAAGATTCTCAAACAATGACAATTAGGTGGACGTCCTCGATGGACACATGGTCCATTGGCGATATTGAGACCACCTTTTTTACTCACCTTATGTCCCCTCTGTCAAGCTTCCGGGTTTACCGTTCGCAGGAGTTCCCACGGTACCCGCAAGAGTCATTACGGATATCGCACGGATATCGCACTGGCATCTGCGTTCATACAATGTTGCAACGCTCACCAAAAAGTGCTCAAGTCACTCTTGGAGAAATTCAAAAATGTTTGAATTTTTTCCCGACCTTACAAAGTTACACGACTACCTGCCGTTAGCGCCACGGAGGTCCTTGGTGGTCCACGAATGTCGCACTGTTATCGCAGGAGGTTCCCACGATGTTAAACTCTTGTTAAGTCTTGCGTCAGGTCGCACCGTGAGAAAGCCCTTTTACAGTGCTAGAGACCAAGGTTCAATCATGACAGTGGGTGCTGTAAGTACGGAGTTTGTACGTTCTTTCCATGACCTGTGTGGGCTTTCTCCAGGAACTCTGGTTTCTTCCAACACTCCAAAGATGTACAGGTCTGTCGGTTAATTGGCTTTGGTAAATTTGTAAATTGTCCCTAGTGTGTGTGTGTGTGGTGGCATGCGGGGATCACTGGTCGGCGCAGACTCAGTGGGCCAAAGAGCCCGTTACCGCGCTGTATTTCTTAAACTAAAAACTAAATTGTTCTTCCAGTGTAAACAACTACACCAGGACAACGTTCAGCATGGCCTGTTATGTGTTTAGTTTAGTTTAGTTTATTGTCGCAGGCAGCATCTCTAGAAACAAGGAATGGGTGATGTTTAGGGTCAAGACCCTTCTTCAGTCTGAAGAAGGGTCTTGACCCTAAACATCACCCATTCCTGCTCTCCAGAGATGCTGCCAGTCCCACTGAGTTACTCCAGCACTTTGTGTCTATTTTCGGTTTAAACTAGCAACTGCAGTTTCTTCCTACACATGATTAATATAGATTCATACTGACCAGAAAACTATCAGAAGCAACACATAAATCAACTGGCAGCAAGAGCATGTCATGGGCTTGGTATGCTTCTGTGAGCAACTTGCTTGCTAACTTGCCAAAGACTTTCCACTGTCTACAAGGCACATTGAGAGAGTGATGGATTACTCACTCCTGCTTGAACAAGTCCAACTCCAACAACAATTAATGCTTACTACCATTGAGCCAAGTAACCCATTTGTATGCTGACCCATCCACCATCCTAAACAGTGGAGTAGACAAAGTGTTCAAGAACACCATCCTAAACATTTGTGTCCCCTCTTTTCATTGACATTTTGTAGGGGGGAGGGGGGGGGAGAGGGGGAGAGAGGAGTCAGTCTACCCCACTACAGAAGGAGGAGGAGTTGTACAGTTTGATAACCACAGGGGAAAAAGGATCTCCTGTGGCATTCTATGTTGCATCTTTGTGGAACCAGTCTGTTGCTGAAGGTACACTGAGGCAACTACCAGATACACTGAGGCAACTTAGCAAAACATGTCTCAAACCCACGATCTATATCACCTGGAAGGTGAAAGGCCATAAGACATTGGAGCAGAATTAGGCCATTCAGCCCATCAAGTCTACTCCACCATTCCATCATGGCTGATCTGTTTTTCCCTCTCAACATAATTTTCCTGTCTTCTTCCCGTAACCTTTGACATGCCTACTAATCAAAAATCTATCAATCTCTGCTTATCCAATATCCAATGACTTTGCCACTAAACCCATCTGCGGCAATTATTCTGCAGATTCACCACCCACTAGCTAAAGAAATTCTTCCTCATCTCCAACCTGAAGTTATGTCCTTTTATTCTCAGGCTGTGCCCTCTGGTTGTAGATTCTCTCTGTCTAGGCCTTTAATTATACGGTCGGTTTCAATGATATCTCCCCCTATTCTTCTATACTACACCGAGTATAGGCCCAGAGTTGAGTATTAGTTTAGTTTAGTTTATTTTTGACACGTGTATCGAGGAACAGTGAAAAGCTTTTGTTTGCATGTTATCCAGTCAAAGAAAAGCCTATACATGTTTACAACAAGCTGTCCACAGTGCACAGAGAAACCAGAATGGGTACAACATTTAGTAGAAGATAAATCCGACAACGCTCCTCATACGTTAACCCAACCATCCCTGGGATCATTCTTGTAAACCTCCTCTGGATCCTCTCCAAACCAAGAACATCCTTCCTCAGATATGGAGCCCAAATCTGCTCCCAATATTTAAAATATGGCCTGATTAAGCACCTGATAAAGCCGCAGCATTACATCCTTGCTATTATATTCTAGCCTCCTCAAAATGTATGCATATGCCTTCCTTACCACTAATTCAAGTTGCAAATTAACGTTTTGAGAATCCTGCACCAGCACTCCCAAGTCCCTTTAAACCTCCACTTCTGAATCCATACAGAAATTATTCTACAACTTTATTCCTTCTACTAAAGTGCATGGCTGTACACTTTGCTGCACACACTGTATTCCATTTGCCGCTTCTTTGCCCACTCTCCCAACCTGTCCAAGCCCTTCTGCAGCCTTCCTGATTCCTCAACACTACATGCTTCTCCACCTATCTTTGTATCATCTGCAAACTCGGCCACAAAGCATCAATCTCCTCATCAAAGTCATAAATAAATGACAAGAAGAGTAGTGGACCCAACACTGACCCCGGCAACAAAGCACGTCACTGGCAGCCAACCAGAAAAGGCCCCTTTTATTCTCACTCCTTCTGTCATTCGGCCAATCTTTTACTCATGCTAGTGCCTTGCCTCTAACACCATGGGCTCCTATCTTGCTTAGCAACAGACATATGAAATGCCACCATCTGCAAGTTTCCTTCTAAATCATGCATTATATAATAATAGCTCACTTTCCCATTAATATTGGTCATTCATTAGAACTTCTGCCTTGCACCAAAATTGGTGTACCTTCAGCACAAGGACTTCAGTGACTCTGGGACAAATTGGGATCTATACTGAATGGCCTTAGCAATAAAATGGAAAATAGGTTATTTTAATTTCCTATTTAGTAAACTGGGAGACAGCACTAAGGATGTTAATGCATGGAATGCAAAGGAGAAACAAAGGTACACCAGGATCTTCAGTCACCTCAGTAGCTCCAGTCATGTCATCATGTAAGCATAATTGGATCCAGACCCTGGTACATAAAAGGTAAATTGTGGACTATTGCCAGGAAAGGATACAGCTGGAACTGATTATCAGAGTAAATGGTTGAGACTATGACGCAGGGTTGGTTTAGAATAGAGCCAGATGGAGCAATGAGCAGGTTGTGGGGCTGCTCTTCCAAACGACTAAGATGACAGGAGATGAGCGAAAGCTAGCTGTAATTAACATGGGTCCAAGCAACATAAAATCCCCATATAAAACGCCAACCCACATGTATTGTGAATAACAAGTGCCAGGAACTGTTTTGAAGATTAAGCTCATATCTTACGGATAGTCTGTAGGAAGAAGAAAAAACAACCCTAATTAACAATGGTTAATGAATGCCAATGATGCTTATGTCCAGTAACTGAATATAAACAAGTTTACAGTTTATGAGCAATTGTTTTTTGATACTATTCAGCGTGGGTGGGGGTGGGGGTGCAGGCAGTACCATGATGTTTACGATTCTAGATCAGTGATCAAGCAAACAGTTTTGAATCCCACCCACAGCTAGAAATAGTATAGAGAACTAGGTAGGAGGCTGAAAAGCAGGATCTCTAGGGTGGTTATATCTGGTTTGCTTCCAGTACCTTGTGCTCGGGAGGGTAGGAACAGCGAGAAAGGGGATCTGAATGTGTGGCTGAGGAGATGGTGCAGGGGGCAGGGATTTAGATTTCTAGACCACTGGTATCTCTTCTGGGACATGGATGACCTGTACAAAAGGGACGGGTTGCACCTTAATGGGAGGGGGACCAACATTCTGGCAGGCAGGTTTGCTAGTGCTACACGGATGGGTTTAAACTAAACAGTGGGGGGGGGGTGGAGTCAACAACGTGGAAGCGTATGCGTGCAGTTAACGGGAAAGAGAGTGTAGGAAAGGTCACCTTTAAACTAACGGGCAGGGGGATGGGAACCAAAGCAAGGAGACAGAGGGCCATAAAAGGAGGACAGAAGTAAAAGGTAGAAGGGAGATAAGAAAAACAAACCTGAAGCTTTGTGCCTTAATGCAAGGAGCATTTGTAATAAGGTGGATGAATTAAATGCACAGCTAATAGTCAACAGATATGACATGGTTGGAATTACTGAGACATGGCTCCAGGGTGACCAAGGCTGGGAGCTAAACATGCAGGGATATTCGATATTCAGGAAGGATAGACAGAAAGGAAGAGAAGGTGGGGTGGCATTGCTGGTTAAAGAGGAGATTAATGCAATAGCAAGGAGAGACATTAGCTTGGATGTGATAGAATCTGCATGGGTAGAACTGCGAAATAGCCAAGGGCAGTAAACGCTTGTTGGAGTTGTATACAGACCACCACACAGCAGTTGGGAGGTTGGGGATAGCATCAAGCAGGAAATTAGGAATGAGTGTAACAAAGGTACAGCAGTTATCATGGGTGACTTTAATCTACATACACATTGGGCCAACCAAATTGGTAACAGCGCTGAGGAGGAGGATTTCCTAGAATGTATACGGGATGGTTTCCTAAACCAATATGTAGAGGAACTGACTAGAGGACAGGCCATCCTAGAATGAGGAAGGATTAGTTAGCGATCTTGTTGTGCAAAGCCCCTTGGGCAACGGTGACCATAATATGGTGGAATTCTGCATTAAAATGGAGATTGACACGGTTAATTCAGAGACTAGGGTCTTGAACTTAAACAAAAAAGGAAACCTTAACGGCATGAGATGGGAATTGGCTAGGATAGATTGGCAAATGGTAATTAAAGGGTTGACGGTGGAGATGAAATGGCAACGATTTAAAGATCGCATGGATGAACTACAAAAATTGTTTATCCCAGTTTGACGAAAAAATAAAATGGTGAAGGCAGCTCCACCGTGGCTAACGAGGGAAATTAGGACTGGGAGAAATTTAGAATTAAACAGAGGAGGACAAAGTGGTTAATTAAGAGGGGGAAAAAGAGCATGAAAGAAAGCTTGCGAGAAATATAAGACTGTAAAAGTTTATTTAGATATGTGAATAGGAAAAGATTAGGAAGACAAATGTATTCCCACTTTTTAAGAAAGGAGGGAGAGAGAAAACAGGGAATTATAGACCAGTTAGTCTTACTTCGATAGTGGGGCAGATGCTTGAGGCAATTATTAAAGTTGTAATTTGGAAAGCAGTGACAGGATCAGTCAAAGTCAGCATGGATTTATGAAGGGGAAATCATGCTTGACTAATCTTCTGAATTTTTTGAGGATGTAACAAGTAGAATAGATCAGGGAGAGCATGTGGACTATCAAATATCCTTTGACAAGTTCCCACACAAGAGATTAGTGAGCAAAATTAGAGCACATGGTATTGGAGGTAGGGTATTGACAAGGATAGAGAACTGGTTGGCAGACAGGAAGCAAAGAGTAGGAATTACGGGTCCTGTTCAAAAAGGCAGGCAATGACGAGTGGGGTGCCACAAGGCTCGGTGCTGGGACCCCAGTTATTTACAATATATATTACCGATTTACACAAGAGAATTAAATGTAACATCTCCAAACTTACGGATGACACAAAGCTGGGTGGCAGAGTGAGCTGCGAGGAGAATGCTATGAGGCTGCAGGGGGACTTGGATAGGTTGGGTGAGTGGGCAGATGCATGACAGATGCACTATAATGTAGATAGTGGCTGGTAAAAGTTTTCATATCCCTTGAACTTTTCCACATTTTGTCACGTTACAACCATAAACGTAAATGTATTTTATTGGGATTTTATGTGATAGACCAACACAAAGTGGCGCATAATTGTGAAGTGGAAGGAAAATGATACATGGTTTTCAAATTTTTTTACAAATAAAAAACTGAAAAGTGTGGCGTGCAAAAGTATTCAGCCCCCTTTACTCTGATAAATAAAATCCAGTGCAACCAATTGCCTTCAGAAGTCACCTAATTAGTAAATAGAGTCCACTTGTGTGCAATCTAATCTCAGTATAAATACAGCTGTTCTGTGAAGGCCTCAGAGGTTTGTTAGAGAACATTAGTGAACAAACAGCATCATGAAGCCCAAGGAACACACCCGACAGGTCAGGGATAAAGTTGTGGAGAAGTTTAAAGCAGGGTTAGGTTATAAAAAACATATCCCAAGCTTTGAACATCTCACGGAACACTGTTCAGTCCATCATCCGAAAATGGAAAGAGTATGGCACAACTGCAAACCTACCAAGACATGGCCGTCCACCTAAACTGACAGGCCGGGCAAGGAGAGCATTGATCAGAGAAGCAGCCAAGAGGCCCATGGTAACTCTGGAGGAGCTGCAGAGATCCACAGCTCAGGTGGGAGAATCTGTCCACAGGACAATTATTAGTTGTGCACTCCACAAATCAGGCCTTTATGGAAGAGTGGCAAGAAGAAAGCCATTGTTGAAAAAAAGCCATAAGAAGTCCCGTTTGCAGTTTGCCACAAGCCATGTGGGGGACACAGCAAACATGTGGAGGAAGGTGCTCTGGTCAGATGAGACCAAAATTGAAGTTTTTGCCCTAAATCTAAAACGCGATGTGTGGCGGAAAACTAACACTGCACATCACCCTGAACACACCATCCCCACTGTGAAACATGGTGGTGGCAGCATCATGCTGTGGGGATGCTTTTCTTCAGCAGGGACAGGGAAGCTGGTCAGAGTTGATGGGAAGATGGATGGAGCCAAATACAGGGCAATCTTGGAAGAAAACCTGTTAGAGTCTGCAAAAGACTTGAGGCTGGGGCAGAGGTTCACCCTCCAGAAGGACAACAAACCTAAACATACAGCCAGAGCTACAATGGAATGGATCAAAGCATATTCATGTGTTAGAATGGCCCAGTCAAAGTCCAGACCTAAATCCAATTGAGAATCTCTGGCAAGACTTGAAAATTGCTGTTCCCAATAAATCCCAATAAAATACATTTACGTTTGTAGTTGTAACGTGACAAAATGTGGAAAAGTTTAAGGGGTATGAAAACTTTTGCAAGCCACTGTAAATGTGACGTTATCCACTTTGGTGGCAAGAACTGTAAAGCAGATTATTATATGAATCCTGTCAGAATCGGAAAAGGGGAGGTTCAACAAGACCTGGGCTGGGTGTCCATGTACATCAGTCACTGAAAGTAAGCATGCTGGTACAGCAGGCAGTGAAGAAAGCTAATGGCATGTTGGCCTTCATTGTCAGAGGATTTGAATTTAAGAGCAAGGAGGTCCTACTACAGTTGTACAGGGCCCTGGTGAGACCGCACCTGCAGTATAGTGTGCAATTTTGGTCTCCTAAGGAAGGTTCCGCGTGGACCAGAGTGAGGCCTGGAGCGATCTGAGGAAAGTGAAAAGCAGCGGAGGGCCGGACGATCGTGGCTTCTGCGAGGGTAAGCACACCCACCAGCGTGATAGACAATCGGGCTGGGGAGACAAAGAGGAGGTCGTCCCCTGTGATGGTCGCCACGGCCACCTTTCCACTGGGCTTGTCCGCGCCCACGCTGCGATAAAGACCGCCGCCGCCATGTTGTAGAACTTGAAGGAACCTAGCGGAGTGCGCAGCACGACTTTACCACGTGTTCAACGGCTTAAATCCAGAGCCCGGGGTGGAGGGCGGCTGGGCCACGTAACTCGTGGAAAACAGTGCCACTGCGCAGCTTGCTGCAAGGAGCAAAGGCATTGTGACGTCATCCAGCTCGCTTCAGCAGGTTAGATTTTAAAAAGTCAGATTGGTGAACAATTTTAGTAAAATCTCAGGAAATAATGAATCAAATGTACAGATGAGGCGATTTTTGAAATCATGAGGTAATTCTCTACCGGAATAGGTAAAAATTTCACCGTTACTGCATCAGGTTTTCGAGGAGATGTGAATCAAAGAAAAAGTTTAAGCAATCAAACATCCCCACAAGTAAACATCCAAGATCAGAGATTTATATGATAACTAGACCAAGTGCAGACCCGTTGGGTCTGTGCCCCCAACGTGTGGTTGCGGGGAGGGGGGCAGCATGCGGCGTTACACACACTAACTACCCCCCCTCCCCCACACACATGCTAACTACCCCCTTGATATTATATTAATATTATTAATTTGCTCCTTTTCCCCCATAATGGCCCTATCTACTGCGCCTGGCCCCCAACTCGCAGGCGCTTCTAGAGAGGGAGGGAGGGGGTAGAGAGTGAGGACAGAAAGAGATGGGGCAGAGACAGTGAGAGAGGGGCAGAGACAGAGAGAAGGGCAAGAGACAGGGAGAGGGGGTGAGGGGGAGGAGGAGAGGAAGGGGGGGAAGGAAGGGGGAGAGGTGGGGGGAAGGGAGAGGGAGAGGAAGGGTGGGAAGGGAGGGGGAGAGGTGGGGGGAAGGGAAGGGAGGGGGGAGAGGTGGGTGGATGAGAGCGGGAGAGGTAGGGGGAGGGGGAACGGAGTGAGAGGGAGGGGGGGGGGGATGAGAGGTGGGAGGGGAGAGGGGGAGAGGGGTGAGAGGGTGAAGGGTGAGAGGGGGGGGGTATGGATCGGAGGAGCGAAGGGGTGGGGAGGGGAGGGGTGGGAAGAGTGGGGAAGGAAGAGGAGAGGGGTAGGGAGATGGATAGGGGAGAGAAATGAGAGAGTGGGGAGCGTGAGAGGCAGGGGGAGAGGGAGTGTGGAGGGGGGAGGGGCGGGAGATGAGGGGGCTGTGGGGGGAGAGGAGGGGAGGAGAGGAGGAAGGGGAAGAAGGGGGGAGAGAGGGTGAGTGGGGGTGAAGGGAGAGGGAAGGAGGATGGGGGAGAGAGAGGGAGAGGGCGGATCTGAACTCGGTGAACAGGCGGCTCGGACGGGGCTGACTGCGAGCGGGCAGCGAGCTTAGGCTGCTCTCACTGTGTCCAGTTGTGGGAGGCGTTGCGCGAGCATACTTGGGCTGGGCGCGGGGCTTTAGTCCACAGCGGCGGGGGGCGGGGCCTGGAGGCAGGTGGGCCTCGGTTGGTGGGAATGTGGGCATTGTGACATCAGCAGCTCAAGCGAGATTTTTTTTTTTTTAAAGTGAGTTTTGTGATCAATTTTATTCAAAATCTGGGGAAATAATTGACCAAGGAGTGGATTTCTGAACTCATAAGATAAATCCCTACCGAAATTGTAAAAATCTCCGCGTTTTTGTGTCTGGTTTTCGAGGAGATACGTTGCAAAGGCAAAAAGCTGGACACACACACACACACACACACACACACAGTTTTAAAAGTATACTAGACCAAGTGCAGACTCGTTGGGTCTGTTCCCGCAACGTGCGGTTGCAAGGGGAGGAGGTGGCCTGACGTCATCGCGCAATGCCACGCGCTAGGTGTACGCCGTCAAGACGCTGCGTACGATGTCAAGACGCTGCATACGATGTCGGCGCTGTGTACGACGTCGAGACGCTGCGTACGCCCTAAATGCGCCTGCGGGCCGACAGGCTTTTGACGCGCGGGGTTTTCGGACAGTGCAAGCCAGCGAGGATGGCGAAAAGCAGCGGGTGAGCAGGCGATCTTTGGCTTCGGCCAGCGTGACAGCGTAAAATGAGTGAGGGTGGGGGGGGGGGGGGGGAAGGATTTTAATTAAAAATGTGTACTGAAAAAAAAATGAGTGGATGAGCGAATGTAAAAGTGAAATGGTTAGCGAAATGGTAAACATCTCTGTTTTTTTGCGTGTGGTTTTGACGGAATAACGAATCAAAGGCCAAATATATGACATACACCCACACACACACATAGTTTTAATAGTATATAGATAGATAAATGTATGCATAACGGGAACTTGCCAATCCAATTTCTTGGTAAATGGATAGGCATATGGATGAGAAGGGAATGGAGGGTTATGGTATGAGTGCAGGCAGGTGGGACTAAGGGGAAAAAAATTTGTTCGGCATGGACTTGTAGGGCCGAGATGGCCTGTTTCCGTGCTGTAATTGTTATATGGTTATTATATGGTTATATGGATAAACTAACTATGCAGCCACACTTTTTGTGCATGTGTACAGTGCCCTCCATAATGTTTGGGACAAAGACCTATCATTTATTTATTTGCCTCCATACTCCACAATTTGTGAGTTGTAATAGAAAAACTCACATGGTTAAAGTGCACGTTGGCAGATTTTATGAAAGGCCATTTTTATACATTTTGGTTTCACCATGTAGAAATTACAGCTGTGATTATAGATAGTCCCCCCCCCCATTTCAGGGCACCATAATGTTTGGGACACATGGCTTCACAGGTGTTTGTAATTGCTCAGGTGTGTTTAATTGCCTCCTTAATGCGGGTATAAGAGAGCTCTCAGCACCTAATCTTCCCTCCGGTCTTTCCATCTCATTTGGAAACTTTTATTGCTGTTTATCAACATGAGGACCAAAGTTGTGCCAATGAAAGTCAAAGAAGCCATTCTTGTGAAATAAGAATACATCTGTTAGAGACATCAGCCAAACCTTAGGCTTGCCAAAATCAACTGTTTGGAACATCATAAGAAGAAAGAGAGCACTGGTTACTAATCGCTCAGGAACTGGCAGGCCAAGGAAGACCTCCACAGCTGATGACAGAAGAAATATCTCTATTATAAAGAAAAATCCCCAAACACCTATCCGACAGATCGCAAACACACTTCAGGAGTCAGGTGTGGATTTGTCAATGACCACTGTCCACAGAAGGCTTCGTGGACAGAAATACAGAGACTACACCGCAAGATGCAAACAACTGGTTAGCCGCAAAAATAGGATGGCCAGGTTACAGTTTGCCAAGAAATACTTAAAAGAGCAACCATAGTACTGGAAAAAGGTCTTGTGGACAGATGAGACGAAGATTAACTTATTGAGTGATGGCAAGAGTAAAGCATAGAGGAGAGAAAGAACTGCCCAATGTCTAAAGCATACCACTTCATCTGCAAACACAATGGTGGGGGAGTTATGGCCTGGGTGTGTGTGGCTGCTGAAGGTACTGGCTCATTTATCTTCATTGATAACTGCTGATGGTAGTAGCCTCAAAACCTATTGGCCAGTGGTTCATTCTACAGCAAGACAATGATCCCAAACATACTGCTAAAGCAACAAAGGAGTTATTATGGGAACATTATGGAGGGCACAGTTTATGAAACCATTCTTTGTGTGGCAATGGGTATGTGTGAAGATTTTGCCTACGTCTGTGTTAATGAAGCTGAACACAGACATAGAAACATAGAAAATAGGTGCAGGAGGAGGCCATTCGGCCCTTCGAGCCTGCATCACCATTCATTGTGATCATGGCTGATCATCGCCAATCAATAACCCATGCCTGCCTTCTCCCCATATCCCTTGATTCCACTAGCCCCAAGAGCTCTATCTAACTCTCTCTTAAATCCATCCAATGATTTGGCCTCCACTGCCTTCTGTGGCAGGGAATTCCACAAATTCACAACTCTCTGGGTGAAAACGTTTTTTCCCACAGTTTTTGACCTCCCCTTTACTCCAAGACTGTGGGCCCCTGGTTCTGGACTTGCCCAGCATTGGGAACATTTTTCCTGCATATAACCTGTCCAGTCCTTTTATAATTTTATATGTTTCTATAAGATCTCCCCTCATCCTTCTAAACTCCAGTGAATACAAACCTAGTCTTTTCAATCTTTCCTCATATGACAGTCCCGCCATCCCAAGGATCAATCTCGTGAACCTACGCTGCACTGCCTCAATCACAATGATGTCCTTCCTCAAATTAGGAGACCACAACTGTACACAATACTCCAGATGTGGTCTTACCAGAGCCCTTCACAACTGCAGAAGATGCAAGATATAGAGATATAGTGTAGCGCAGGAACTGACCCTTCAATGGTTCTTTATTGTCATGTATGCAAAACCACAAAATGCCCAGTGGCAACAATTTTGGCAATGTTTAAAAAATACATTAAAAAATACACAGTCTAAAGTGATGAAGGGGTGCAGTGGATGTAGTGTAACTAGACTTTCAGAAAGCCTTTAATAAGGTCCTGCACGGGAGACTAGTGACTAAAATTAGAGCACATGGTATTGGGGGTAGGGTGATGACATGGATAGAAAATTGGTTGACAGACAGGAAGCAAAGAGTAGGAGTGAACGGGTCCTTTTCAGAATGGCAGGCAGTGGCGAGTAGAGTGCCGCAAGGCTCGGTGTTGGGGCCGCAACTGTTTACCATATATATTAATGATTTGGACGAGGAAATTAGGAGCAACTAGCAAGTTTGCGGATGACACAAAACTGGATGGCAGTGTGAACTCCGAAGAGGATTTTAGGAGTTTGCAGGGTGACCTGCACAGGGTGACCTGGGCAGATGCGTGGCAGATGCAGTATAATATAGATAAATGTGAGGTTATCCACTTTGGTGGCAAAAACAAGAGGGCAGATTATTATCTCAATGGGGTTAGGTTAGATAAGGGGGAGGTACAGCGAGATCTGGGTGTCCTTGTACACCGGTCACTGAAAGTTGGCGTGCAGGTACAGCAGGCAGTGAAGAAAGCTAATGGAATGTTGGCCTTCATAACAAGAGGATTTCAGTATAGGAGTAGAGAGGTTCTTCTGCAGTTATATAGGGATCTGGTAAGATCACATCTGGAGTACTGTGTACAGTTTTGGTGTCCTAATTTGAGGAAGGACATCCTTGTGATTGAGGCAGTGCAGCGTAGGTTCACGAGATTGAACCCTGGGATGGCGGGACTGTCATATGAGGAAAGATTGAAAAGACTAGTCTTGTATTCACGGGAGTTTCGAAGGATGAGGGGGATCTTATAGAAACATATAAAATTATAAAAGGACTGGACAGGCTATATGCAGGATAAATGTTCCCAATGTTGGGTGAGTCCAGAACCAGGGGCCACAGTCTTAGAATAAAGGGGAGGCCATTTAGGACTGAGGTAAGAAAAAACATTTTCACCCAGAGAGTTGTGAATTTGTGGAATTCCCTGCCACAGAGGGCAGTGGAGGCCAAATCACTGGATGGATTTAAGAGAGAGTTAGGTCGAGTTCTAGGGGCTGGTAGCATCCAGGGATATGGGGAGAAGGCAGGCACGGGTTATTGATTTGGGACGATCATCCATCAACACAATGAATGGCGGTGCTAGCTCGAAGGGCCGAATGGCCTCCTCCTGCACCTATTTTCTATGTTTCTATGTTTCTAAAGTGCAAAAGATTCAGATTCAGATTCAGATTCAATTTTAATTGTCATTGTCAGTGTACAGTACAGAGACAACAAAATCCAGTCCACGTGTGTTGGAAGTCCTGGGGCACCCCTGATCCAAGTCAGCCTAGGTAAACCCGATCCAACTTCCCTCTCCTCTCCTCTACCAACCCATGTCCCAGAGGGTACCTCCTGCAGCCAACATATAACCATATAACCCTATATAGCCGCCATATAACCATATAATAATTACAGCACGGAAACAGGCCATCTCGGCCGTTCTAGTCCGTGCCAAACACTGCCAATGCCAATGCGATCGCCAATGCATTTCGTTGTCTCTGTACTGTACACTGACAATGACAATTAAAGTTGAATCTGAATCTGAATCTGATCTTATTCTCACCTAGTCCCATCTGCCTGCACTCAGACCATAACCCTCCATTCCTTTCCCGTCCATATACCTATCCAATTTATTTTTAAATGATAAAATCGAACCTGCCTTCACCACTTCCACTGGAAGCTCATTCCACACAGCTATCACTCTCTGAGTAAAGATTTTCCCCCTCATGTTACCCCTAAACTTCTGTACCTTAATTCTCAAATCATGTCCTCTTGTTTGAATCTTCCCTATCCTCAATGGAAAAAGCTTATCCACGTCAACTCTGTCTATCCCTCTCATCATTTTAAAGACCTCTATTAAGTCCCCCCTTAACATATTGAACTCCAAAGAATAAAGACCTAACTTGTTTAACCTTTCTCTGTAACTTATTTGCTGAAACCCAGGCAACATTCTAGTAAAAGCCACCCTTGAATGCGATGGAAACAATACTCTACCTCGATCCCTCTCCTCCCGACCCAATGCTTTAATGTGTCTTGGTATGCTTTATGTGACGGGTGCGGGGGGAGGGGAGGTTGGAAGAAATCTTTTTCAGTCACCTCAATGGAGATGCAATTTTTCTCCGTGTCTCATCTCCGACCCCCCTACAACGTGAAGCCCGGAGCTTCAAACCACTGGTGCGGCGCGGACTTACCATCGCGGAGCCTGGGATCTTTTGCCGAGGATCGCCAGTGTAGGAGCTCCGACCGCGGGGCCTGTGGACTTTAACACCGTGAAGCAGCGGTCTCTGGTAAGAAGCGGCCGATTCATCCCGAAGCCGGAGTTTGTTCGTATATGTGACAATTAAATTGAATTGTGAATCTCAATGTCAAGTTAAACTAATCTCCTCTGCTTGCACATGATCCATATCCATGCATCCCTGCATATCCATGTGCTTATCCAAACGCCATTTGAATGAAACTATATTTGCCTCCACCAACAAACCTGGCAGTGCATTCCTGGCACCCACCACTCGCTGCCTAAAAAAACCCACCACACACATCTCTTTTAAACATTTGTCCTTTACATCTCAAAGCTGTGCCCACCAGTTTTTGATATTTCCACCCCTGTGGGGAACAAGGTTCTGACTGTCCAGCCTATTTCTACATCTCATAATTGTATATGTGACTAGACTAAGTGGGACCTGTTGGGTCCCAGTCACACGGGACGCTTGGTGCTCCAACGGAACCCATTCTCCAACGCAATATTCCACCACTCACCTGTCCCCGCAATGCAATATTCCACCACTCACCCATAGCCCCTAACTGTGCAGCCGAGGCTGACGGGTTCTCGTTGTGACGCCTCTGATGACCACTGGTTCGTCTGAGAAACGGAGTCGTTCCTCGACATGTCCTACAGTGCGATTGTTACACCTAAGGTACTTGAAGAGAGAAGGTGGGAGACAGTGAGAAAGGGAGGGAAGCATGGAATGCCAACGTCCCCGGGTGATGTACCTTTTGTGAACAGGTTCACCCGCTTAGAAGCTGTTGGGACAGAAGACGTGTTTACGCTGAGCGGCGGACTGGCTTGCGATGCGAATAGGGCTGTTGAGCCAAAACCAAAAAGGCTTAAGGCAGGCAACGCCATTGTAGTGGGAGACTCCATTGTGAGAGGTACGGACAGGGGTTTCTGCAGCAACAGACGGGATGCGAGGATGATGTGCTGCCTTCCCGGTGCCAGGATCCAGCATGTGACGGACAGAGTGCAGAAAATCCTCAAGGGCGAAGGTGAACATCCGGAAGTGGTAGTGCATGTCGGCACAAACGATGTCACAAACCATATAACCATATAACCATATAACAATTACAGCACAGAAACAGGCCATCTCGACCCTTCTAATCCGTGCCGAACACATAATCTCCCCTAGTCCCATATACCTGCGTTCAGACCATAACCCTCCATTCCCTTCCCATCCATATAACTATCCAATTTATTTTTAAATGATAAAAACGAACCTGCCTCCACCACTTTCACTGGAAGCTCATTCCACACAGCTACCACTCTCTTAGTAAAGAAGTTCCCCCTCATGTTACCCCTAAACTTCAGTCCCTTAATTCTCATGTCATGTCCCCTTGTTTGAATCTTCCCTACTCTCAGTGGGAAAAGCTTTTCCACGTCAACTCTGTCTATCCCTCTCATCATTTTAAAAACCTCTATCAAGTCCCCCCTTAACCTTCTGCGCTCCAAAGAATAAAGCCCTAACTTGTTCAACCTTTCTCTGTAACTTAGTTGCTGAAACCCAGGCAACATTCTAGTAAATCTCCTCTGTACTCTCTCTATTTTGTTGACATCCTTCCTATAATTAGGCGACCAAAATTGTACACCATACTCCAGAATTGGCCTCACCAATGCCTTGTACAATTTTAACATTACATCCCAACTTCTATACTCAATGCTCTGATTTATAAAGGCCAGCACACCAAAAGCTTTCTTTACCACCCTATCTACATGAGATTCCACTTTCAGGGAACTGTGCACAGTTATTCCCAGATCCCTCTGTTCACCTACATTCTTCAATTCCCTACCATTTACCATGTATGTCCTATTTTGATTTGTCCTGCCAAGATGTAGCACCTCACACTTATCAGCTCACACTTATCACTCCATCTGCCATCTTTCAGCCCACTCTTCCAACTGGCATAAATCTCTCTGTAGACTTTGAAACTCTACATCATTACCCGCAACCCCACCTATCTTAGTATCATCTGCATACTTACTAATCCAATTTACTACACCATCATCCAGATCATTGATGTACATGACAAACAACAGTGGGGAAACTGCTAGAGTCAGTTATTAAAGATGGGATAGCAGCACATTTGGAAAGTGGTGAAACCATTGGACAAAGTCAGCATGGATTTACAAAAGGTAAATCATGTCTGACGAATCTTATAGAATTTTTCGAGGATGTAACTAGTAGCGTGGATAGGGGAGAACCAGTGGATGTGGTGTATCTGGACTTCCAGAAGGCTTTTGACAAGGTCCCACATAAGAGATTAGTATACAAACTTAAAGCACACGGCATTGGGGGTTCAGTATTGATGTGGATAGAGACCTGGCTGGCAAACAGGAAGCAAAGAGTAGGAGTAAACGGGTCCTTTTCACAATGGCAGGCAGTGACTTGTGCGGTACCGCAAGGCTCGGTGCTGGGACCCCAGCTATTTACAATATATATTAATGATCTGGATGAGGGAATTGAAGGCAATATCTCCAAGTTTGCGGATGACACTAAGCTGGGGGGCAGTGTTTACTGTGAGGAGGATGCTAGGAGACTGCAAGGTGACTTGGATAGGCTGGGTGAGTGGGCAAATGTTTGGCAGATGCAGTATAATGTGGATAAATGTGAGGTTATCCATTTTGGTGGCAAAAACAGGCAAGCAGACTATTATCTAAATGGGGGCCGACTAGGAAAAGAGGAGCTGCAGCGAGACTTGGGTGTCATGGTACACCAGTCATTGAAACTAGGCATGCAGGTGCAGCAGGCAGTGAAGAAAGCGAATGGTATGTTAACTTTCATAGCAAAAGGATTTGAGTATAGGAGCAGGGAGGTTCTACTGCAGTTGTACATGGTCTTGGTGAGACCACACCTGGAGTATTGTGTACAGTTTTGGTCTCCAAATCTGAGGAAGGACATTATTGCCATAGAGGGAGTGCAGAGACGGTTCACCAGACTGATTCCTGGGATGTCAGGACTGTCTTATGAAGAAAGACTTGATAGACTTGGTTTATACTCTCTAGAATTTAGGAGATTGAGAGGGGATCTTATAAAAACTTACAAAATTCTTAAGGGATTGGACAGGCTAGATGCAGGAAGATTGTTCCCGATGTTGGGGAAGTCCAGGACAAGGGGTCACAGCTTAAGGATAAGGGGGAAATCCTTTAAAACCGAGATGAGAAGAACTTTTTTCACACAGAGAGTGGTGAATCTCTGGAACTCTCTGCCTCAGAGGGTAGTCGAGGCCAGTTCATTGGCTATATTTAAGAGGGAGTTAGATGTGGCCCTTGTCGCTAAGGGGATCAGAGGGTATGGAGAGAAGGCAGGTACGGGATACTGAGTTGCATGATCAGCCATGATCATATTGAATGGCGTTGCAGGCTCGAAGGGCCGAATGGCCTACTCCTGCACCTAATTTCTATGTTTCTATGCTTTTAAACCATAAAACGCACGCAACATTTCCAAATAATTTATGCCCAGTGTCTGTAGTAAAGACGATTCTAGGTTAGTCCATCTACCACCTGTGCTGGATATGGTATTAGTTGCTCCCCAGCCTTGAGCACTGGCATCTGATGGTATAGTTAATGTTGGGTTATTGATGATGATGGGTCTGGAACTATGCCAAATGTTCTCTATCCACCTTTGCAACTCTGATGTTGCTTCAATGGGTAGTTTCATGGTTCAGTCAAAGTGACCTGCATGTCGTTTTAACGCCTGCACTTTTGCTCTTTGTAGGTTTTGATAGTGCAGAGGTCCAAATTGTGTAGCTGGAAATGCTGCTACTATTTTGCCAATTACTCTTGCCACTTGGCAGATGGTTGGTCGATCGCTAACCATTAAATTGTTACACGTCTGTGTCAATTCTGCTGCTTTGTCTTTTGGCAACGTTACAAACATGTGGACTGAGTTAATTGTGAATCCCAGCTAGTCCATAGTTGTGGATGGCGTCAACTTAGATTTATCGGGATGTAAGACAAATCCCAGGGTTTCAAACAATTGTTTGGTAGCTAATACAGCTGATTTAGCCAATTCCATGGTTTTGCCTACTATTAAGATATCATCAAGATATGCCATGATAATATGTCTCTGTTTTCTTAATATTGCCAAGGCTGGTTTTAATATCTTGGTAAATAGTCTTGGGGCTGAAGTTAATTCATTAGGTAAACTGCTATAGTTGCCCCATCCAGGTAAATTTCAGGTATCTGCGAGGATCCTTTTGAATGGGTACTGAATATAAGACATCTTTTAAATCGATGCTTGCCATAAAGTATCCTTTGGAAATCAGTTGTTTGGCAGTTACAAATGTTTCCATTTTGAAATGTATATACATAACAAAGGTATTTAGTGAGGTTAGGTCAATGATGATGCAACATCCACCATCTTTTTTATTTTGGTAAATATATTTGAGACAAATTCCAAAGGTTCATGTTTGGATTTCTCAATGATACCCTTTGTAAGTAACCTCACCAGTTCTGCTTGACCCTCTAGTTTTTCTTTGACTGAGAGGGTAAAGACCCTTTGGGGTGCATGCTGAACTGGTAGCATATTTTCTTGAATGAATTCTATTTTGTATCCACAAATACTGTTAAGTATATAACTATCATTTGTGATAGTCCTCCATGCTTCCATGAACAGGTGTAATCTCCCCCCTGTTAGTACAGTTCCCCCACTTTTTATATGCTGGTAGGAACCAGACCCACCTACCTCCATAGTTATGGGTGTTTATTCTGTTTCTTCATCTGTCGTTGTACTGCTGGATGTACTGCTGGGTGGGGTTGGCGCATTTTCCATGGGGTCCGCTCTGGGCCCTGGCCTAAAAAAGGCTTTCGGGGATGGTATGCGGACCCCGGGCTTTCACCTGTCCCATGAGGTTGACGCCGACTGGTGGACGTGGTGGGGTACTGCCGTCTGGGTTGTGTGGGTCTGCTCATTCCGGGGCCTGCCCTCATGAGGCCAAATGCTTTGGACTCGTCCTCTAGGTCTTTTACTTGTTTGGACAAGTTCTTACCAAACAGCAAGATCTGTGGCTCTGAGTCCGGTATTTTGCACAGTCCTGCAAATTTGGGGTTGAGGGCAGGTCTTATTATCTCCTTGCGGAGGTTGTTTATTTCATATTGGGTGTAACACAGCAGAGCCAGGGTGTCTTGCTGGTTTGTGGTCAAGTCCACCCCATCCACGGAACGAGCATACGATGTTATGGCTGATGTCAGGAGCTTGAGGATGCACTGCAATTTTAGTTCCTGGTTTCGGATACTCTGCCCAACGTACCCCCAGATTTGGCTGTTAACGGCTGGTACGTTGAGCGAAATGCAGTTCTCCGGAGGCGAGTAGAGTTCTAGTGCCTCATTGACTACCTGATCTTGTAGGGGTTTGAAGGACAGGTAGTCAATGCTTTTTTTTTTTTTTTTTTTTTTTTTTTTTTTTTTTTTTTTTTTTTTTTTTTTTTTTGGAGTTTTGTTAAACATGGTCCAGGCTACACCATGTGGTTCTCAAAACAGGAGACACAGTATAAACTTTGATAACATAGCATAAAGCACAAATGCTTAAGGTGACAGAGGCTTTGAGATGCTATAACCTAGAATACTCTTTGTTGCATTACCCAGATCCATGAAAGGGCAAATATGGTCATGAAACAAAACTATATAAAATGAAGAATGGTTACTTTGGGTCCTGAACACTGATCCACATTACAAAACAATGTAATAGTTGATTCCAAACATAATGGCAGCTTGAAGTATGATCACTGTGTACATAGTGTGTAGTTGAAATTCAAGAGTGAAAGCAAAAGGGCTTTCCAACACTGATAATCAGCCATGGCTCAGCTATTGTGACTCTTATGATATCAGTCAATTTCAGCATTTCTCCGTCCACTGCCTGCCACTGTAACAGAAAGCATGATTTACATAGCTAGGTGTAATTGAAAATTTCTGGCAGACCTCTTTGAGACTCTTTCAGTATTAACATAGCTTACAGTGATTGAATCGAAATGAAATTGAACTGAGCAGAGTAGTCATATTATCTTCTGATAGTAAGTATGTTTTCATACTTCATAAAGAAATATGACTGGATGAATCTGTTTTATATTACCGGTCACGCTTGTTTCATCTGAAGTGTATGTGGGAAAGACTTGCTCATTTGTGTTCTGTTATTTTTTATTTTTTTTTCCTTATTTTTTTTAATTCTTACATTTTTAAAATTATAACATTGACAGTTATTATTACATTGTCTCCAATATTTTTTACATTTTTCTTCGTTTTTTTTTTATAACTAGATAGAACTAAAAGGATAGGTGAAATAGAGGGAAAGAAGAGGGAAAGAGAGGGGGAAAAAAAAAAAAAAAAAAATAAATAAAAAAAAAAAAAAAAAAAAAAAAGAGAGAGGGGTGAAAAAGGTAATTAAGGAAGAATGGAAAAGTTTGTTTAAGTTTAAAGACATCATTCGAGATATGTTCGTATATTTCAAAGTGTAGTATTTCATCCAATCTTTAGTCCGGGTGCTAGTCAGGTTCCTGTGCTGAACTATTCTGACCCTTTAAGTACTCAATAAAAGGAGACCATGTTCCAACGAATAATTCCTGTTTGTCCAACAGGGCAAGTCTAATTCTTTCCACATTTAAGGTCTCCGTCATTTCTATAATCCACATTCTGATTGTGGGGGCCGTAGGGCCTTTCCAAAATTTTAGGATTAATTTTTTTCCTGTTATTAAACTGTAATCGATAAAGTTTCTTTGTGTTATTCTAAGTGTTTGATTTAATTCTAATATTCCGAGTATTATTAATTTTGAGTTTGGTTCCAGTTGTGTTTTGGTTACTTTGGATATTATACTAAAAATATTTACCCAAAAATTTTTAATTTTTGTACAGCTTGTAAACATGTGCGATAACGTAGCTTCTGAATGTTGACATTTATCACATATAGGTGAGATATGTTGAAAAATTTTATGTAATTTTGTTTTGGCGTAATGTAACCTATGTATTACTTTAAATTGTATTAGAGAGTGTCTGGCGTTTAGTGAACACTGATGTATGTATTGTAAACTTTCTTCCCAAGTGTCTTTCGTTATTACCTGATTTAATTCTTTTTCCCATGCTTGTCTGTGTAAGTCCGTCATAGGGATGTCACTGTCTAATAAGATATTATATATAAAAAATATTAATTTTTCTGTATTAGGATGCTTATTCCAACATTCGTCAAGAATCTCTGGGTTTCTATTTCGAAAGTTTTTAGAATTTGATTTAACATAATTTCTAAGTTGAAGATATCTGAAATAATCATTCCCTCGAAGTCCATAAACCTGTTGCAACTCCTGAAATGTCAAAAAAGAGCCTTCCTTGTAAAGGTGTCCCATATTTTTAATTCCATTATTCTTCCATTGTGTAAAACCCCCGTCTAAACATGAAGGCTTAAACAATGAATTATTCACGATTGGAAGAGAAAGAGATAAGTTATCTAATTTTAATGTATTTTTTAATTGTTTCCAAATTTTTATAGCACTAAATATTATAGGGTTTTCCCTGTAAATTTTCTTGTTTAATTTGGACGTAGCAAATAATATCGAACCAATGTCATAAGGCATACAATCTTCCTTTTCCATTTTTAACCAGTCTGGTTGCTGGTCTATTTCTCCCAACCAGAAGTTCATATTTTTAATATTAACTGCCCAGAAATAAAACAAAAAGTTAGGTAAAACCAAGCCTCCATTATTTTTGATTTACACAAGTGTCTTTTGCTTATCCTATGATTCTTATAATCCCAGATAAAATCATTAACAATAGAGTCCAATTTTTTAAAGAAGTTTTTTGCCAGGTATATCGGAATCGTCTGAAAAAGGTATAATATTTGTGGTAAAAAAATCATTTTTATGGCATTAATTTTGCCAACCATTGAGATAGGTAATGTTTTCCAGTATTGGATATTCTTATGTAATTTATTCAATAATGGAGGGAAATTCGCTTTAAATAATGATGTATATATCTTAGTTACGTAGATACCTAGATATTTAAATTTTTCATTTACTACTTTAAATGGGAATAGTTGTATTATCTGTTTGTTATGTTCCCTTATTGGCATAATTTCACTTTTATTCCAATTTATTTTGTATCCTGAAAGTGCACCAAATTGGTTTATTAGTTTTAATAGGTTTGGGATACTAATTTCTGGTTTAGTGATGTAAATTAATACGTCATCTGCATATAAAGAAATTTTATTCACTGTGTCTTTAGTGTTATACCCATATATTTCCGGATGCCCCCTAATTCTTTCTGCAAGTGGCTCAATTGCAAGTGCAAATAGTAATGGAGATAACGGGCATCCTTGTCTACAACCTCTAGATAGACTGAATTTAGATGAAAGTCTTTGGTTGGTAAGTATTCTAGCCGTAGGATTTGTGTATAGTAGTTTTATCCATGTGCAAAATTTCTCCCCTAGCTGCATCTTTTCCATCACCGAAAATAAATAAGGCCATTCGACCTGATCAAATGCTTTTTCAGCGTCAAGTGAGATTATTGCTAAATCTTCATTAATAATTCTCTTGGTATATATAATATTAAATAATCTTCTTAGATTATAATATGAATACCGTTTCTGAATAAAGCCTGTTTGGTCAGGGTGTATTAATTTATTTATCACTGTACTTAATCTACGTGCTAGTATTTTAGTTAGTATTTTCTGGTCTGTGTTCAGAAGTGCAATTGCTCTGTATGATCCCGGATCTTCCGGATCTTTATCGGCTTTAGGAATAAGCGTTATTATAGACTCATTTAAGGTGTCTGGGAGTTTCTGTTGAGTGTAAATGTAATCATATAGTCTTTGCAAGCGTGGGCTCAGCAGATCATGAAATTTTTTGTAAAATTCTGAACCTAGACCGTCTGGCCCTATTGCCTTACCATTTTTTAGAGAGCCAATAGACTCCTCAATATCCTTTATCGTAATTTCCCTTTCTAATAATTCTCTATCATTTGCATCTAAACCTTTTAAATTACATTTTATTAAAAAATCTGCTATTCCTTCTGGTTGTGCTACCGTTTTAGTTGAATAAAGGTTATGATAGTATTGTAGAAATCTATCATTTATATCTTTGGGCATTTTTAATAATTCTCCTGTCTCTGTTCTAATTTTATGAATTATTTTTTCCCCTTCCATTTTTCGCAACTGGCGTGCTAATAGTTTTTGTGGCTTGTCTCCAAATTCAAACTGTAATTGTTTAGTTTTTTGGTAAAGTTTTATTACTTGTTCTGAGTACATTTTATTTAATTTATATTTCAGTACAGCAATTTTATTATGTTTTAACGTAGATGGCGTTCTCGCGTTTTCTATATCTAGTAACTTAATTTCACTTTCCAGTGCTTGTTGTTTAATCCTGTTTTCTTTATTATAAAATGCTTGTGCAGAGATTAATGTACCTCGAGCATACGCTTTAAACGTCTCCCACATAAGGGAAGCAGGTGTGTCAGGGTTGTCATTTACCTCAAAAAATATTTGGATTTGTTTAGTAATATATTCCTGGCATGATCTTTCGTTCAAGATTTGTGGGTTAAGTCTCCAATATGTTTGTTTCTCGGACATTCCATTTAATTTAATCATAAATGTTACTGGTGCGTGATCTGAAATTATGATGTTGTGATATTTTGAATTATAAATAAATGGAATAAACGTAGAGTCAACTAAAAAGTAATCTATTCTTGAGTATGATTTGTGTACTGGTGAATAAAATGAATATTCCCGTCCGGTTGGGTTTTCTATTCTCCAGATATCCTTAATATTAGTGGTATTAATAAATGAATTTAAAAATACACTTGAATTGGATTTTGTTTTTTTTTGCCTTGATGATCTATCTAAGTATGGGTCTAATGTACAATTGAAGTCTCCTCCGATTATTAATTTGTATTGTGCAAATTCAGGAATTTTATTAAATGTTTTGTTGAAAAAAGTGGGGTTATCGAAGTTAGGCCCATAAACATTTAGGAGGATCACTTTTTCTCCATTTAACTCTCCAACCACTATTATATATCTGCCATCCATATCCACTATTATTGAAGAGGACACAAAAGGTATTCCTTTACGAATTACTATTGCTACTCCTCTTGACTTGTGGGAAAAAGAGGAATGATATGATTCGGCGATCCACTTAGCTTTAAGTCTATGTTGAGATTGCTTTTTAAGATGTGTCTCTTGAAGAAATATTATATCTGTTTTAATTAGATTTAGGTGTGCCAAAACTTTACTTCTCTTAATTGGTTCATTGATTCCCTTGACATTCCAACTACAAAATGTTATTCCCTGACCCCTTCTTGTCATGTTAGCATCTTGCATATTGCATCTGAGGTGGTCTATAACCGGGCAGAAGGAACAACACATAGAATCTGACCCTGCTCCCAAACCTCAGATAGATGAATTTAAATTCGAATACATCATTCTTCCGATCATATCTCCTTGCCTTGGTCTTGTTTTTCCATTCAAACCTTGAGTTAGAAAAATATTTGAAGAAAGAAAAGTGATAGGGTTGGTTAGTGTAGGGTGAGGAAAAAAGAACTACATCTACGATTGGTGTAGTTAGTGATAGCCACACTAACGTGGCTAGAATTCTAAGGACTTCCGTAGCCTTTGTAAAACGAAAAAATTCCCAGCTCCGTGCCCGAGGAAAAGAGGAAAGGAAAAAAAAAAAAAAAAAAAAAAAAAAAAAAAGGGGGAGGAAATTATATTTAACATTCAATAAACTTCTTATGGGAGTATCAAATTTATTTACCTAGTCATACTTATACCCACACAATATATATGCTCCTACCTACGTATACGCTTATATGTATATGTATACATACCCACATGCCTATTAGTATCAACACGTAACCCTGTAAAAAGGTTCAAGCCACCAAAATGATTTTAAATTGAAAAATAGAGCGAAAAAAAGAAAAGGAAATCCGTCTATCTTAGTTATGATATAGGTTAATTTACCTCTAACATATCTTTCTATGTACTATATTATATAATTCCTTTCTTCATTTATCAAAGACTATTAAGTGTCGATCATTGTTATCCATCTTATACCGTATTAACTTTTATAAGAATTAATAATGTTAATAATATTAGTGGAAATAAGGATATTTAATAAGTATTAGTTGTTACCTATATAGTTTGATATGAATTTATATATAATAGCAGTGATTAGTAACCGAAGAAGAGCCCAAACAAAAAAAGAGAAAAAAGAGGGAAAAACCCTCGAAAGATCGCAGTTTTTATCCAATGTCCTCCATCATTTTCGGTTTCCAAGTGTCTTTAAAGTTCTTGAACGAATTTTAAAGGTCCTTTTAGATCTGGCGGTCATCGTAGACCATGTCTCCTAAGGAGTGATGTAGATTCTTCAGTCTGGAGGTGTGTTACCGACTTCCTTGGCGAATTCGAGTGCTTTTTCATGGTCTGTAAAAAATAACTCATTGGAATTGTAGGTGACTCTTAGTCTTGCGGGATAGAGTAGGCTGTATTTCAGATCCGGTACACTCTTCAATATTCTTTTGGTCTCATTGAACAGCATTCTTTTCTTGAAGACCTCTGTCGAGTAATCTCGGTATATGCTAAATCTCACGCCTTCAAAAAGAAGTTGACCGCTCCGAACACTTTTTTTCATTATCTCATCAAATTCATGATCCTGTAGGACTTTTACGATTATTTGTCTTGGGTGGGCAACATCTTGCGTACGACGTCGCTGTGCTCTATGGGCACGACCGAGTAGAGGTTTGTGATCCAGTTTTAAGACTATATGTAGAAGGTCTGCCACGAAATCCCGAGTGCCCATTTCCCTCTCGCTTCCTTCTTTCACCCCTACAATTCTTAGATTCTTACGTCTTTGACGCCCTTCCAGATCAATACATTTATCATTTATTTTGCTCACCATACTTGTGAGACGTTGGTTTTCAATAAGGAGCTGACTTACTGTTTCTGCACTTGTCGCCGCACATTTCTCAAGCTCGGTTATCGCTATTCTGTGTTGATTAAGTTCGTGGCGGATAGGGTCCATCTCTGTTTGAACCTTTGTTTCCAACGAAACGAGTCTAGCTTCCACCGCTTCCATCTGGTTTTTGACCTCTTCCTCCCTCGTCCGCTTCCAGTTTTCAAACATTTGTTCAACTGTGGCGTGTATTTCTGCTTTAAGATCTACCTTGAAGGTGTCTAATTTCTCTCCAAAAATCTTCAGTTCAGCAGCCAAAAAGATTCTCAGATCATCCATTTCCGATTTTCTCCCTTTGGGTTTCTTTGGAAGTTCTTCTTGGGCCATCACTTTCTTTGGAAGCTCTTCTTGGGCCATCACTGTAACTGAGGCCGAGGCTTCTGTAGGGCCTTCTTCTTCCGTCTGGGATCTTCCTTTACCCGATCTTCTTCCACGGGGGGGGGAGTGTTGTATCGACATATCTTGAGTCGCAGGCCTGATGACGTCACGCAGGCTGCCGTTTCAGATTACGATCGCTGCAGGTAGGTCCCGTTTTCTCCCGTTTTTTCCCTTCCTCGAGTCGGAGCTGGTTGGCGCTGGACTTTAGGTCTCCATAGCGCCACCGGAAGTCAGGTAGTCAATGCTGGCTGCCAGTTTTGGCTGCAACGGCCGCCCTGCTCATGGTGTAGCCACGTAACGATTCACCACAACCAACAGCTCTTCCTGGTCCTGTACCCCGTGCGTACTCCCGACATCTTTGGCCAGTGACCCCTGTTCCTGACTAGCCCAGTTCGGTCGGGGAAGCGAGTCCCGCTGGAGCATTTGCTCCATGAGCCTTTCCATGCGGTTCAGGCGGCTGCCTCTGCCGCTTTCAGGCGGCGAGTCTTCCTCGTCGGAATTATCAGAGATTACCGGCCGGTTTGTTTTTCTTTTTGATTTGCCTCCAGTCCGCTGCTGTTGGTCAGGCTGCGCTAGCGGTACTGGGCTCGACTTGGTATCAATGATTGTGGAACGCAGCGTGTGTGGTCCAGGTGCCGCCTCTCGTCCCCCACTGTTGGGAACGCTCCTGTTCTGTTGGAGTCCAACAGGGGGTGGTCTTTTTTTCCCTGTCTTGCTTTGCTCATTTTCCAGCTTTTCTAAATCTGGAGTGCACAAAGCAGAACAAAGTTTTGTAATTACGACCTCAGAGTAAGTACTTACCTGACGGTCCACCTTTTTAAGCTTGTAGCGGGAGCGCCTGTACTCCCGTTCGTCGCTGTTGCACTGCGTGAACGCTCATGTCGCGCATGCATGCTGGACGGTTTCTTCACGTAGTCACTCACGTGACTCCGAAGTAAAATTAAAGTTTACTGATTTAATGTGCTGTAGGTACGGTTTTCATTGTATCTATCTCACCGTACTTGAGCAACTGAAACTCAACTAAATTGAAATAACCTCCTAAACCACTAATTAAGATTCTGATTTTAAGAAGGAACTGCAGATGCTGGAGAATCGAAGGTTACACAAAAAAGCTGGAGAAACTCAGCGGGTGCAGCAGCATCTATGGAGCGAAGGAAATAGGCAACGTTTCGGGCCGAAACCCTTCTTCAGACTTCTGAAGAAGGGTTTCGGCCCGAAACGTTGCCTATTTCCTTCGCTCCATAAATGCTGCTGCACCCGCTGAGTTTCTCCAGCTTTTTTGTGTAACCTTCAATTAAGATTCTGATTTCCTTTCCTTTGTTCTTATGCTCGTTGGACTGTAATGATTTGTGAATTGAAGAGTAAATGGTACTGGTTTGGCACAAATGGGGACACAGTATGGTGCTATACATGGTTCACTCAAAACTGATGTAAATACAAATCATAAATTAATTTTGTATGTTGATCAAAACTAGTGACTGGAAGTTTCTGACTTGAATCCTGGGTAGTTCTACTGTATTGAATTTTACTTAACAACTTTGAAAAGAAGAAGCATATAATAAGAGACAAATAAAAACACTTTAGCAATGTCTTATCAGATCAACTCGCCTAAAGCATCTTAAACAGTGAATCTTATCATTGGTGCAGATTTTGATAGTGAGTGTGATGCAGGGCAAAACCACCTCACTGGTATTGCACTCCATCCATATCATGTCAGAGAGCTGCTGGCTTCAGTGATTCAGGGGGTCAAATGAGATGGAGGAACTGAGTGAAATCCAGGTTAGCCGGGAAGTGGTGTTAGGTAAATTGAATGAATTAAAGGCCGATAAATCCCCAGGGCCAGATGAGCTGCATTCCAGAGTACTTAAGGAAGTAGCTGCAGAAATAGTGGATGCATACGTGATAATTTTTCAAAATCTTTAGATTCTGGAGTAGTTCCTGAGGATTGGAGGGTAGCTAATGTAACCGCACTTATTAAAAAGGGAGGGAGAGAGCAAACGGGGAATTACAGACCAGTTAGTCTAACGTCGGTAGTGGGGAAACTGCTAGTCAGTTATTAAAGATGGGATAGCAGCACATTTGGAAAGTGGTGAAATCATTGGACAAAGTCAGCATGGATTTATGAAAGGTAAATCATGTCTGACAAATCTTATAGAATTTTTCGAGGATGTAACTAGTAGAGTGGATAAGGGAGAACCAGTGGATGTGTTACATCTGGACTTTCAGAAGGCTTTCAACAAGGTCCCACATAAGAGATTAGTATACAAACTTAAAGCACACAGTATTGGGGGTTCAGTATTGATGTGGATAGAGAACTGGCTGGCAGACAGGAAGCAAAGAGTAGGAGTAGGGTCCTTTTCACAATGGCAGGCAGTGACTAGTGGGGTACCGCAAGGCTCAGTGCTGGGACCCCTGCTAATTACAATATATATTAATGATTTGGACGAGGGAATTGAATGCAACATCTCCAAGTTTGCGGATGACACAAAGCTGGGGGGCAGTGTTAGCTGTG
The DNA here is from genome assembly GCF_028641065.1 of Leucoraja erinaceus. NCBI lineage: Eukaryota > Metazoa > Chordata > Chondrichthyes > Rajiformes > Rajidae > Leucoraja > Leucoraja erinaceus. The sequence continues at coordinate 619,924 of NC_073402.1, read as the reverse complement.
AGGAGGATGCTAGGAGGCTGCAAGGTGACTTGGATAGGCTGGGTGAGTGGGCAAATGCATGGCAGATGCAGTATAATGTGGATAAATGTGAGGTTATCCACATTGGTGGCAAAAACAGGAAAGCAGACTATTATCTAAATAGTGGCCGATTAGGAAAAGGGGAGATGCAACGAGACCTGGGTGTCATGGTACACCAGTCATTGAAAGTAGTCATGCAGGTGCAGCAGACAGTGAATAAAGCGAATGGTATGTTAGCATTCATAGCAAAAGGATTCGAGTATAGGAGCAGGGAGGTTCTATTGCAGTTGTACAGGGTCTTGGTGAAATAAACACCTGGAGTATTGCGTACAGTTTTGATCTCCTAATCTGAGGAAATACATTCTTGCCATAGAGGGAGTACAGAGAAGGTTCACCAAACTGATTCCTGGGATGTCAGGACTTTCATATGAAGAAAGACTGGATAGGCTCGGCTTGTACTCACTAGAATTTAGAAGATTGAGGGGGGATCTTATAGAAACTTACAAAATTCTTAAGGGGTTGGACAGGCTAGATGCAGGAAGATTGTTCTCGATGTTGGGGAAGTCCAGAACAAGGGGGTCACAGTTTAAGGATAAGGGGGAAATCTTTTAGGACCGAGATGAGAAAAACATTTTTCACACCGAGAGTGGTGAATCTCTGGAATTCTCTGCCATAGAAGGTAGTTGAGGCCAGTTCATTGGCTATATTTAAGAGGGAGTTAGATGTGGCCCTTGTGGCTAAAGGTATCAGGGGGTATGGAGAGAAGGCATTTACAGGATACCGAGTTGGATGATGAGCCATGATAATATTGAATGGCGGTGCAGGCTCGAAGGGCCGAATGGCCTACTCCTGCACCTATTTTCTATGTTTCTATGTACATTGCTGATAAAACTTCCCCTTAATATTCAGGCTTCTCGATTGGGTTAATGAAGCAGAAACCTCCTGAAAAGCTCCCTTTTCATTTGGATATGTTGTAGCCTGTTGAATACTGAATTCTCTTTCTTTAGATAAGTAGACATTCATTGCTTTCAATCTCTTTGTATTAGGACTGGCCATTTTTGCTTGCCATATATATTTATCTTTTATTGGTATATTTTAGCCTACAGGGGACACCAGTGGATAGGCCATCCAACATTACACAGACTTTACAATATTAGCAACACATGACAACACTAAGAAAGAAGCCTAAAGGGGCACACCCTGGACTTGATTATCACAAAGGGTCTCAATGTTTCTGTTATTTTCGTGACTGATCCTTCATTGTCTGACCACTTCTGTGTTTTCTTTAATATATCTTTTATTCCCGACATACAGACAAAATCAAATACTGTCAAAAAATGGTATATAAATGAACATTCTAATGTACTCTTTAAAAATGCCATCTCCTTGTTACCACCTCCAAACCCATGTTCTGCTGATGATCTTGTAGATAACTTTAATTCCAAAATTGTGAAAGTTATAGATGTCATTGCACCTGTTACGGTTAAAACAATTTCTGGTAAGCAAAAGGCACCCTGGAGAAAAGCTGCTTTTGTAACAGCCCAGAAAAGAGAATGCCGGAAAGCTGAACGCATCTGGCGGAAAACAAAACTTCATATTCACCATAAAGAGAACCTCCGTGCCTACAATTTAGACTTAAAAAGTGCTAGAGAAACATTTTTCTCCAATATCATTAACAACACTAATAAGGCAAAAACCCTATTTGCAACTGTTGACAGACTGACTAACCCCCCCAACACAAATACCATCTGAACTCCATTCCACGCAGAAATGCAATGAGTTTGCATTATTTTATACTGATAAAATTGAAGGCATCAGACGTGCCATCAATATCTCCGCTTCAAACAAAAATGTTGGATCACCACCCTATTTAGGCAAAAGTAACGTGGCAATGATGACATGCTTTAATGTCATAGACTCTAAAACTCTTGTGGAAACGGTGACACAACTAAGGCCATCCACTTGCTGCCTTGATGCTTTACCTACCAACTTCTTTAAGAATGTTTTTGACTGCCTAGCAATAGACATACTGCAAATAGTTAACAGCTCTCTTCAATCAGGCAATTTCCCAAAAGCCTTGAAAACTGCAGTTATTAAACCTTTTTTAAAAAAGCGGAGACTAGATGCCTCTATTATTAACAACTATAGACCAATATCAAACCTATCTTTCATGAGTAAAATCATTGAGAAAGTTGTCCTCCAGCAACTTAATCACTTCCTGGCTTCAACTGGCTGCTACGACAACTTCCAGTCAGGATTTCGACCTCTTCATAGCACCGAGACCGCCCTTATTAAAGTTGTAAACGACATCCGTCTTAACACAGACTCTGGCAAAGTTTCAATATTAATGCTATTAGACCTCAGTGCTGCATTCGACACTGTTGATCACTCAATACTTTTGGACAGGTTGGAAAAATGGGTGGGGCTTTCAGGCACAGTCTTAAGCTGGTTCAGGTCATATCTACAAGATAGGAACTATTTTGTTTCCATTGGTGACTTTGTATCAGAACCAACCAACGTGACGTGTGGAGTCCCGCAAGGTTCGATCTTAGGGCCCTCTTTATTCAACATCTACATGCTCCCACTAGGGCAAATCATGCAAAATAATAATATTGACCACCACTGCTATGCCGATGACACTCAAATCTATGTAGCGCTGTCACAAAATGACTATCACCCATAGATCTGCTGTGCCAGTGCATTGAGCAAGTCAAAGACTGGATGTGCCAACATTTCCTCCAACTAAATAAGGACAAAACGGAGATAATTGTTTTTGGTGCTAAAAAAGAAAGGCTTAGAGTAACCCAACACCTTCACTCTCTGTCCCTGAAAACTTCAAACAAAGCCAGAAATCTCGGGGTTATTATGGATTCAGATTTACATTTCGACAGTCACATCAAATCAGTAACAAAATCGGCCAACTATCACCTCATAAAACGTAGCAAGATTAAGAGGACTCATGTCAGCTCAACACTTAGAAAAACTTGTACATGCCTTTATTACTAGTAGGCTAGATTATTGTAACGGTCTCCTTGCAGGTCTTCCGAAAAAACTGTCAGGCAGCTACAGCTTGTTCAGAACGCTGTTGCTAGAGTTCTAACAAAGACCAAAACATTTGAACACATTACACCAATTCTTAAATCCTTACATTGGCTCCCTGTATGTCAGAGAATTGATTTCAAAATCCTGCTGCTCCCCTATAAATCACTACATGGTTTAGGGCCAAAGTATATCACTAACATGCTTCCACTATATAAGCCTTCTAGACCGCTAAGATCTTCTGAAACCAATCTGTTAGTGATTCCCAGAGTAAATACAAAACATGGGAAAGCAGGATTTAGTTACTATGCAACAAATAGCTCGAATAAACTTCCTGAAGATTTAAGACTTGCCTCAACTTTGACCACTTTTAAAATAAGACTGAAAACTTTTATGTTTACTTTAGCTTTCAGCTAAATCTTAACTACATTGCACTTTTAACTTTTGCACTTTTTATAATGCATTTTAAATTTTGCTTTTCTTTTCTTTTAATTCTTCTATTTTATTTCATTTTATTATTTCATTTTATTGTATGACATGTTTTTATGTGAAGCACTTTGAGTCTGCCTCGTGTATGAAATGTGCTATATAAATAAAGTTGCCTTGCCTTGCCTAAAGGGCCTGTCCCACTTGCATGCGATTGCATGCGTTTGGCGCGACCAAACGTGGTCGCTTGAGGCGTACGGGCACCTATGGCCGCGCGGGGCCGGTCCCACTTATGAAGCGCGGAGTTGTGCGGGGCTGGTCCCGATATCGCGCGGGGCTCCGAAAATCTGGCAGTGTCCAAAACCTTTGCGCGCCAACAGCCTGTCCGCACGCAGGTGCATTACGGTCGACGCATCGTGTTAACGGCGTACGCAGCATCTTGACGGCGTACGCCTAACGCGTGGTGTTGCGCGATGACGTCACCGCCCGGCGTGGCGTTGCGTGATGACGTCACCGCCCGACGCCGTGCTACGCCCAAATTCAGTCGGCCCGCCTCCTGCCCAGCTGATTGGTAAGTATGACTCAAATGACGACACCCGCGAACTTAGCGCGACACTAACGCGAACTTCGCGTGAACTCCGCTTCCGTTTGGTCGAACCAAAGGCATGCAATTGCATGCAAGTGGGACAGGCCCATAACTGCTCTTTTACAGTCACATAATTTTGCCCGATCAGAGAAATTACACTCTTTGCCTTCCCCAACCCACCCTGCAGATAGATACAAAGCACTGGAGTACCTCAATAGGTGAGGCAGCATCTCTGGAGAAAAAGGATGGCTGACGTATCTGGTCAGAACCCTTCTTCGACTGGACTAACTTATTTCTCTCTTTTTCAGTTCTGATGAATGTTTCGGAATCTGAAACAATATCAATTTATGATAACTGTTTCTCTTTCCACAGATGCTGCCTGACCTGCTGAGTTGTTATCATTTTCTGAACAAAAGACTCTAAGCGTGGACCCACTAATGTCTTGTACAACATACATAACACAAAGTCCAAATTCTATGTAGAAACAAGGAATCGCAGATGATGGTTTACAAAACAAAACACAGTGCTGGAGTAACTCAGCGGGTAAGGTAACATCTCTGGAGAACATGAATAGGTAACTTTTCAGGTTGGGATCCATCTTCAGACTGATAGCTGGGGAGGGGGATGAGGGACGGGACAAAATGTATGCTGATTTACTCCAGCACTTTGAGTCTTTTTTTGTCCCAACTTCTAAATTCAATTCACCATTCTATCTACCTGCGATGTTCCAGCGCATACAGCATGGAAACAGGCCCTTCGGCCCCACCTGCCCTCGACAACCTAGATGCCCCATCTATACTAATCCCACCTGCCTATGTTTGGCCCATAAACTCTGAATCTTTCCTATCCATGTGCCTACACAAATGTCTTTTAAATGTTGTGATAGGACATGCCTGAACTACCTCCTCCAGCAGCTCGTTCCATACACCCACCTCAGTGTGAAAATGTTACCCCTCAGGTTCCTATAAAATCTTTCCCCTCTCACCTGAAATCTATGTCCTCTAGTTCTAGATTCCCCTACTCTGTGTAAATGGTTCTGTGTACTTACCCTATCTATTCACCTCATCCTACTGCACTCCAAGAAATGTAGTCCTTGCCTGCTCTATCTCTCCCTATAGCTCTGACCCTTGGGTTCTGGTAACATCCTCGTAAATCTTCTCTACACTCTTTCCTGCTTAACAATATCCTTCCTATAACAGGGTGACCAAAACTGAACACAATGCTCAAAATGTCTTCTACAACTGTAACGTGACCTCTCAACGTCCATACTTAGTACTCTGGAAGCCATAGGCATTCTTGCCCACCCTTCACCACTTTCAAAGAATATGTGCCTGCACTCCTAGATCCCTGTGCTCTACAACATTCCCCAGAGCCCTGCCATTTACTGTGAATGACAAAATGCGACACCTCACACCCCATTAGACATCCCTTGGCCCACCTGACCTGCTGATGATGATCTCGCTGGAGAAATTATTATAACTGTTGAAATAGGGCAAAAAAATAATTTAAAATGTCCAAGGTTTCACATCTAGATGTCAGGAGCAGAAATAATCTCTGAATATTCCAGAAACTTCTGATTACATTGCTGTAATCATTGTGGGCACCATGTTGTATTTGTATGTGGTTATGTACAAATTAGAAGATAAATGAAACATAACAATGTATTTTTGAACTGAAAGCTATGCCAAGTTATTTTGTGTTTTGGCTATGTATGATAAAGATCTGGAAATAAGTACTGCTATTGTATGCAGCATAGCAACAATGCAAGCAGCACTATCTACAATAGAAGATAAACTTTTTGGGTCGAAAGGTCTGAAGAAGGGTCTCAACCCGAAATGTCACCTATTCCTTTTCTCCAGAGAGTTGCTCCAGCTTTTGGTGTCTATTTTGGGTTTAAACCAGCATCTGCAGTTCCTTCGCACACTATCTGTAATAGCACTGGAGATGCCCGAATGGATGCTTTCTAAGAATTCCCATCGACTTTTGTTTAAAAGGAAATGGTAGTTTCCCAGTTCTCACTGATGCATATTCTCAATAGATGGAAGTCAGCAAATCTGTAATAGTGAGATGACTGAATTATGATTGTAGGAATCAACCTGATGAACCTTCTCAGCATCATCTCCAAGCACATACCTTCGTAGAGATTCATGAAATATTTCCCGAAATGTTTCATGCTGCTGATCTTACCCTTTTTTGCACTAAATATTATTCCCTTGATCCTGGATCTGTATATTGCAGAAGGCTCAAGTGTAATCAAGTATGGTCTTTCTGCTGACTGGATAGCACACAGCGAAAGCTTTTCCCTGAAACCTTGGTACATGTTACAATAAACTAACTAAACCATATATCTATTTTCTCCATCCTTTTATCCAACTCTGCCTTCTTTAGGACTCTACCTTCAAACTAGCTTCAAGTTTCTCTCCCTCAATTTATTTTTGAAGTTCCACTATGGTATATTTCTTTCCAAGAAATTGGCATACAATCATTAGTAATTCCTGTCTAAAATTGGTTTAGCAATATATTATTTCAAGAAAGTAACCAAAGTAGTTTGTTAACTTATCCCTCATATGATTTTTCCAATCAGTTTGATGATTAAAATCACCCATAATCATCTTTGAAGTACCTTTCTTACGTCCCCATAATTTTGTAATTTAGAGTATAACTAATCTATTATTGCCACCTGGGCTTTCTTACCAAATTGATTCTGCATCTTAAGTTCCTGAACCTATATCATACCTCACTATGATAAGGGAGGTGTGGTAACTGTTAATAATGTGAGGGGAGGGAGGTGCGTAGGATGGAGCCGGGTACTCCACTTACCATGCAGGCTGTCTAACTACCCTGCAGGAGTTGCCACTAGGAAAGGATGGAACATCAGAAGCTCAGGGTATTTTTAAAGGTTACACTGGACCATGCATCCAGCAATAGAAATTATGTCTAAATGCCAAAACCAAAGTGAAAGCACAGGATATCATTTTGAGGAGGTGTGCAGATTCTAAGTGGGAACAAATACAATTGCCTTCACACCATTTCTCTGTACCTGGGTTTACCATCTCCATTTAAAGATGATCATGTAAACATATTAATAATAATAATAATAATAATGTTTATTTATATAGCACTTTTCAACAAAACCAGTATTTGAACCAAAGTGCTTTACAGAGATTGATTAAATTAATTGAACAGATCAAATGACAATAAATCCATACAAAGCAAAAAAGAATAAAAGAAAAAAAAAATTAACAATTGCAACATCACACACACTTTCCACAAGCCATCCTGTACCCTGCATCTGGAGTGGAGATACTGAGCCTAATATCAGGTGTGAGGTTAGACACAAAAAGCTGGGGTAACTCAGCAGGTCAGACAGCATTTCTGGAGAAAAGGAATAAATGACTATTCCTTTTCTTCAGCGATGCTGTCTGACCCACTGAGTTGCTCCATCTTTTTGTGTTTATCTTTGGTTTAAACCACCATCTGCAGTTCCTTCCTACACATCAGGTGAGAGGTAATTATGGCAGGGTAGAATAAGAAGCAGAAGACCACAGTCTATCTTTGTGGATATTGATCAGTGTATCAATACCTCTCATTGAGATATAGTAAACACCCCGTGGTGTTTTATTAAAATGTTATTACATTAATGAAATTAGCCAAATCATTGGCAAAAGGAATGTGAGAGACAAAATGACAATGTTATTGAAGAGAACTGCTGAAGAGTTCCTTCCATTGAGGAGCTAATATCCAAGCCCAGTTCAATAGTGAACATGGCTGAGCCTGGAGATTTAGAATGAGGTTTTCCATGAGATCCTGAACCTTCTACACAACTGATCATTGAGTGTAGGAAGGAACTGCAGATGCTGGTTTACACTGAAGATAGATACAAAAACCTGGAATAACTACGTGTCGGGCAGCATCTCTGGAGAAAAGGAATAGTTGGCGTTTCGGGTCGAGACCCTTCTTCAGACTGAGGGGAAAGGGAAACGAGAGATTTAGAACAAATGAATGAACAATATGCAAAAAAGTAACTATGATAAAGGAAACAGGCCATTGTTAGCTGTGAGCTAGGTGAAAACAGGTTACAGACAATTAGACTCAGCAAGACGATTTTGAAACAAGTACAACGACTTGGGTGGGAGAGGGATGGAGAGAGAGAAGATGCATGGGTTACTTGAAGTTAGGGAAATCAATAATCGTACTGATGGATTGTAAGGTGCTCAAGCAAAATATGAGGCGTTGTTCCTCCATTTTGCGCTTGGCCTTACTCTAACAGTGGAGGATTGAGAAGAGAACCATGAGATGTCCTTGCTATAACACAATGGTCCCCACAAGATCTGGCAACTGCACCAAGCTTGCTGTCAAGAAACATATGACTGGAGACATATGATGTATGCCAACAAGTCTAGGATTCAATGTAAACAACAAAACCATGAAGGGTGAATAATTTCACCATTGATAGATCATATTCCAACTTATATTCTATTATGTAAATTGTTGAATCCCCTGAAAACTTCCAGTCAAAGTTCTAATAAGATAAAAATGTGAATTTTCCCTTGATAATTTCAAACATTAGAGATTGCAATCTAATAGTTTGCAATCTAAATGTTTCAGTTCTGACCAGCTGTATCCCGCATTCCCCCCTTTCCACAAATTGTGTGAACCCAACAGTCTTTTAAATAATTTGTCTGGACATTTAATTGCTTAAAGCTATTACTTTCAGCGTTATCTAACTGAAAATCAATTTTCACAAACATTTCCGAGTTGTTTCAGGTCATTGGAAAGATCCAATAGGCATTTCCTGTCGTGAGTTAGTTTTGCAAAGCCATGTTCTGTTTCAGGCCACGCATCACAGAATCATAAAATAGTTACGGCACAAAAGGAGGCCACTTGATCCATCATGTCCTTGCCAACTCTAGAAAGAGTACTGAAGATAGACACAACATGTTGGAGTAACTCAGCGGGACAGGCAGCATCTCTGGATAGAAGGAATGGGTGATATCTCGATTTGGGGCTCTGCTTCAGAGTCAGGGGAGAGGGCGACATAGAAGTGTGGAAGACTAAGGTGTGAAAACGAGAGATCAAAGAGAATGAAGACATGGAAGATGAAGAATGATACATTGGTGGCTATGGGGGAAGGTGACAATGAGGCATACAATCAGTAACATTTAATCAAGAGGACAATGAAACTAGTATGAGAACTGGGATGAGGAGGGATGGAGAGAGAGGGAAAGCAAGGGTTACTTGAAGTTAGAGCAAAATATGAGGTGCTGTTCCTCCATTTTGCATTGGGCCTCACTCTGACAGTCTATAAAGAGCAACTATGTAGTTACTGTATATCTCTGATCCTGAATAAGTCACGACCTATGTTCCTCTTGGAGCACCCCAGGCAACTTGAACCACATTGTCCCGAGCACACTGTTCATTAGACGGTTCTGGGGCAACCTGGCTTTCCTCCTGCATGGCTTGCCGGCTAAGTAAAGTATTTGGTCAATGTTATCACTTCCTCCACCCTCACATTAAACAAACCTCAACTACTTGGTCAAAAAGGCCTTTAGCACATTGGCCTTCATCAATCAGAGTATTGAGTATAGAAGTTGGGAGGTTATGTTGCAATTGTATAGGACGTTGGTGAGGCCGCATTTAGAGTATTGTGTTCAGTTCTGGGCACCATGTTATAGGAAAGATGTCAAGCTGGAAAGGGTGCAGGGAAGAGTTATGAGGATGTTGCCAGGACTAGAGGGTGTGAGCTATAGGGAGAAGTTGAGTAGGCCTGGACCTGGTCCGTGGAGTGCAGGAGGATGAGGAGTGATCTTATAGCGGTGTATAAAATCATGAGAGGAATAGATTGGGTACATGCACAGAGTTTCTTGGCCAGAGTAGGTGAATCGAGGACCAGAGGACATAGGTTTAAGATGAAGAGGAAATTATTTAATAGGAGGTGTAACCTTTTCACACAAAGGGTGGTGGATGTATGGAACAAGCTGCCGGAGGAGGTAGTTGAGGCTGGGACCATCTCAACATTTAAGAAAGTTAGTTAGGCACAGGGATAGAACAGGTATAGAGGGATATGGACCGAAGGTAGCTGGGACGTTGTTGGCCGGTGTGGGCAAGTGTGGCCGAAGGGTCTGTTTCCACATTTTATCACTCTATGACTATGACTCTACAATGCCCTCAGATTTTCTGAAGAACTAAATGGTATATATTTAAGGTGAGAGAGGAAAGATCACCTTAAATGTATAGAATCCAAAGGGTCAAATGGTGAGGCAAGTACAATAACAGTATTCAAAAGTATTTGGACAGTTACATGGATAGGAAAGGATTTGAGGGATATCACACTGGCTTGCGAAGCAAAAAGGGCTGTTGAGCCAAAAACAAAGAGGCCAACGTCAGACAACGCCATTGTAGTTGGAGACTCCATTGTGAGAGGTACGGACAGGGGTTTCTTCGGCAACAGACGGGATTCGAGGATGGTGTGCTGCCTTCCTGGTGCCAGGATCCAGGATGTCACGGACAGAGTGCAGAAAATCCTCAAGGGCGAAGGTGACCAGCAAGTGGTAGTGCATATCGGCACAAACGATGTCGGAAAGAAGGGGATGAATATTCTGCAGCGTAACTTTAATGAGCTCGGAAAAATGCTGAAAGCAGGACCTCGAGGGTGTTATCTCCAGTTTGCTTCCAGTTCCTCGTGCTGGCGAGAGCAGGAACAGGGAGATACAGGACCTGAATGTGTGGCTGAGGAACTGGTGCAGGGGGCAGAGATTTAGATTCTTAGATCACTGGGTCTGTTTTGGAGTAAGGGGGAACTGTACAAAAGGGACGGATTGCATCTTAACAGGTGGGGGACCAGCATTCTGGCAGGCAGGTTTGCCACTGCTACACGGGTGGTTTTAAACTAAATAAAGGGGGTGGGATGTCAAATGGGATAGTCGAGGATGGAGTTAAAGGGAAAGAGAGTAAAGGGATAGTTAATGACCCCAGAATTAACGGGAAAAGAAGCCCACAAAGGGAAAGGAGAGTATGGCCAAGTGTAATAGGGATCGATATGAAAGGTGAGATGTGTAAGGAATTAAAAGTATTGTATATGAATGCACAAAGTATAAGAAGTAAAGTAGATGAGCTTGAGGCTCAGTTAGAGGTTGGTAGATATGACATTGTGGGGATTACTGAGACGTGGCTGCAGGAGGATCGGGCCTGGGAACTTAATATTCAGGGTTATACATCCTATAGAAAGGACAGGCAGGTGGGCATAGGAGTAGCTCTGCTGGTGAGGGAGGGAATTCAGTCCCTTGCGAGGGAAGACATAGGGACTGACGAGGTAGAGTCACTGTGGATTGAGTTGAGGAATTGTAAAGGCAAGAAGACACTAATTGGTGTTATCTACAGACCCCCAAATAGTAGCCCGGATGTAGGGTGTAAGTTGCAGCAGGAGTTAAAACTGGCATGGAACAAAGGTAATGCCACTGTGGTGATGGGGGATTTCAATATGCAGGTAGACTGGGAAAATCAGGTTGGTTCAGGACCCCAAGAAAGAGAGTTTGTAGAATGCCTCCGAGGTGGATTCTTAGAGCAGCTTGTAATGGAGCCGACCAGAGAAAAGGCAATTCTGGATTTAGTGTTGTCCAATGAACCAGATTTGATAAGAGAACTCGAGGTAAAGGAACCGCTTGGAGGTAGTGATCATAATATGATTAGTTTTAATCTGCAATTTGAGAAGGAGAAGGTTAAATCGGAAGTGTCAGTGATGCAGTTGAACAAAGGGGACTATGAAGGCATGAGAGGGGAGCTGGCCAAGGTAGACTGGAAAGGGATCCTGGCAGGAATGACAGTGGAACAGCAATGGCAGGAATTTCTGGGCATAATCCGGAAGACACAGGATAATTTCATTCCAAAAAGCAAGAAAGATTCTAAGGGGAGTAGGAGGCAACTGTGGGTGACAAGAGAAGTTAGGGATAGAGTAAAACTAAAAGAAAAGATGTATAACACAGCAAAGAGTAGCCGGAAGCCAGAGGATTGGGAAACTTTCATAGGACAACAGAAGGAAACAAAACGGGCAATACGGGCTGAAAAGATGAAGTACGAGGGGAAGCTGGCCAGGAATATAAAGAAGGACAGTAAAAGCTTATTTAGGTATGTTAAGGGAAAAAGAATAGCAAAGTCAAATGTGGGTTCCTTGAAGGCAGACACAGGTGAAATTATTATGGGGAACAAGGAAATGGCAGGAGAGTTGAATAGGTACTTCGGATCTGTCTTCACTAAGGAAGACACAAACCATCTCCCAGATGTACTGGAGGACAGAGGATGTAAGGGGGTAGAGGAACTGAAAGAAATTTTCATTAGGCAAGAAATAGTATTGGGTAGGCTAATGGGACTGAAGGATGATAAATCCCCTGGTCCTGATGGTCTGAATCCCAGGGTCCTCAGGGAGGTGGCTCTAGAAATAATGGACCCATTGGTGATGATTTTCCAATGTTCAATAGATTCAGGATCAGTTCCTGTGGATTGGAGGATAGCTAACGTTATCCCACTTTTCAAGAAAGGAACGAGGGTGAAAACGGGGAATTACAGACCAGTTAGCCTGACCGGTGGTGGGAAAGATGCTGGAGTCAATTATTAAAGAGGTAATAATGGGGCATTTGAATAGCAGTAAAAGGATTAGTCCAAGTCAACATGGATTCATGAAAGGGAAATCATGTTTGACTAATCTTCTGGAATTTTTTGAGAATGTGACAAGTAAAGTGGATGGAGGGGTGCCAGTGGATGTAATGTATCTAGAGTTTCAGAAAGCCTTTGATAAGGTCCCGCACGAGTGACTGGTGACTAAAATTAGAGCACATGGTATTGGAGGTAGGGTGTTGACATGGATAGAATATTGGTTGGTAGACCAGAAGCAAAGAGTAGGGGTGAACGGGTCCTTTTCAGAATGGCAGGCAGTGGCGAGTGGACTGTCACAAGGCTCGGTGTTGGGGCTGCAACTGTTTACCATATATATTAATGATATGGAAGAGGGAATTAGGAGCAACACTAGCAAGTTTGCAGATGACACAAAGCTGGGTGGCAGTGTGAACTGTGAAGAGGATGTTAGGAGGTTGCAGGGTGACCTGGACAGGTTGAGTGAGTGGGCAGATGCGTGGCAGATGCAGTATAATATAGATAAATGTGAGGTTATCCACTTTGGTGGCAAAAACAAGGGGGCAGATTATTATCTCAATGGGGTTTGGTTGGTCTAATTTGAGGAAGGACATCCTTGTGATTGAGGCCGTGCAGCGTAGGTTCACGAGATTGATCCCTGGGATGTCGGGACTGTGAGGAAAGATTGAAAAGACAAGGCTTGTATTCACTGGAGTTCAGAAGGATGAGGGGATATCTTATAGAAACATATAAAATTATAAAAGGACTGGACTAGCTAGATGCAGAAAAAATGTTCCCAATGATGGGCGAGTCTAGAACCAGGGGCCACAGTCTTAGAATAAAGGGGACGTCATTTAAGACTGAGGTGAGAAAAAACTTTTTCACCCAGAGAGTTATGAATTTATGGAATACCCTGCCACAGAGGGCAGTGGAGGCCAACTCACTGGATGGATTTAAGAGAGAGTTAGATGGAGTTCTAGGGGCTAGTGGAGTCAAGGGATATGGGGAGAAGGCAGGCACGGGTTATTGATAGGGGACGATCAGCCATGATCACAATGAATGGCGGTGCTGGCTCGAAGGGCCGAATGGCCTCCTGCTGCACCTATTTTCTATGTTTCTAAATAGACAATTGCATTATCTTAGATGGTGTATCCTGGTCAGTATGGATGATTGTGGCCGAACAGCCTGTTTCCATGTGGGCGAGTCGATGACTGTGATACAGACAGACACAGACACAGACACACAGACACAGACACAGACACACACACAGACACGGCTTCCAGCTGCAGATCCCCTCCATATTTCACTGGTTTCACTCCCCTATTTCCTACACACTGTAAAGGCCACCTCCCTACTCTCAATCAGTCTCCTAACTACCGCCAGCAAAGCAGTCCAGTCATATCCACACCATAGCACTGAAATGAAGGCACTGCTGAATTACTTGATAACTAGCGAGGGATAAACAGGGATAAACTGACCACGTGCTCTTTCAGATGTAGTAAACAATGACCTCATTGATATAGTACATGGGATAGCAACAGGAACATGAACCTCCTCACACATTTTGTACATTAACTGTTCTAGCATTCCCTTTCAAGGCATTTTTAATGTTTAGTTTAGTTATTAGTTTAGAGATACAGTGCAGAAACAGGCCTTTGGGCCACCGTGTCCGCGCTGACCAGCAATCCCCACACACTAACACTATCCTACACACACTATGGATAATTTACAATTATAGCAAGCCAATTAGCCTACAAAACCGTATACCTTTATATTGTGGGAGGAAACCGGAGATTCTGACAAAAACCCATGCTGGACGTGGGGAGAACGTAAAAACTCCGTACAGACAGCACCCGTTGTCAGGATCAAACCCAGGTCCCTGGTGGTGCAAGGCAGCAACTCTACTGCTGTGCCACTGTGCCACACAGACTCTCCTGGTACAGGATGGTGTCATTGTTGATTGTTAAAATGTTCTTCAACTCTGTTGAAATGGTGAAAGGATCTTGCTTCTGAATCAAAGAGTTGCTGATTATCCTCCTCATCAATTGGTTATTCTATTATCTAAATAGCTTCTTGTTCTGATGCACAAGCTGTAGGTAAAACAACCAGATTGTTAACATTCTCAATCCGAAGATGTTTGGGTCTTTGACTGCCAATAAGAATAAAGGGGAGGTCATTTAAGACTGAGGTGAGAAAAAACGTTTTCGCCAGAGAGTTGTGAATTTATGGAATTCCCTGCCACAGAGGGCAGTGGAGGCCAAATCACTGGATGGATTTAAGAGAGAGTTAGATAGAGCTCTAGGGGCTAGTGGAGTCAAGGGATATGGGGAGAAGGCAGGCACGGATTATTAACAGGGGACGATCAGCCATGATCACAATAAATGGCGGTGCTGACTCGAAGGGCCGAATGGCCTCCTCCTGCACCTATTTTCTATGTTTCTAACACCTGGGGAGTGGTGTGTGCTTCACAGCCGGGTGAGTATAAATCAATACATACAGTGCATTCAGAAAGTATTCACTTTATCCACATTTTGTTATGTTGCAGCCTTATTTTTAAATGGATTCTTTTTTTTAAAATCAACAATCTACACACAATACCCAAGAATAAAGAAGCAAAAACAAGTGTCTAGAAACTCTTGCAAAGTAATTAAAAAGAAATATCTGAAATATTACATTTACAGAAGTATTCAGACCCTTAGCTATGACATTCAAAATTGAGCTTAGGTTCATCCTGTTTCCACTGATTATCCTTGAGATGTTTCTACAACTTGATTGGAGTCCACCAGTGGTAAATTAAATTGATTGGACATGATTTGGAAAGGCACACACCTGTCTATATAAGGTCCCACAGTTGACAGTGCATGTCAGAGCAAAACCCGAGCCATGAAGACGAAGGAATTAGCCATAGACCTCTGAGACGGGAGTGTGTCGAGACACAGATCTGGGGAAGGGTATAAAACAATTTCTGCAGCATTGCAGGTCCTGAACAGCACAGTGGCCTCCGTCATTCTAAAATGGAAGAACTTTGGAACCACCAGGACTCTTCATAGTGCTGGGCGCCGGCCAAACTGAACAATCGGGGGAGAAGGGCCTTGGTCAGGGAGGTGACCAAGAACCCGATGGTCACTCGGACTGAGTTCCTGAGTTCCTCTGTGGAGATGGGAGAACCTTCCAGAAGGAAAACTATATCTGCAGCACTCCACCAATCAGGCCTTTATTGTAGCATGGCCAGACGGAAGCCACTCCTCAGTAAAAGGCACATGACAGCCCGATTGAAGTTTGCCAAAAGGCACCCAAAGAACTCACAGTCCATGAGAAATAAGATTCTCTAGTCTGATGAAACCAAACTCTTTGGCCTGAATGCCAAGTGTCACGTCTGGAGGAAACCAGGCACCGCTTATCACCTGGCCAATCCAATACCTGCGATGAAGCATGGTGGTGGCAGCATCATGCTGTGGGGATATTTTTCAGCGGCAGGAACTGGGAGACTAGGATCGAGGGAAAGATGAACGGAGTAAAGTATAGAGAGATCCTTGATGAAAACCTGCTCGAGAGCATTCTGGACCTCAGACTGAGGCGGAGGTTCACCTTCCAACAGGACAGCAACCCTAAGCACATAGCCAAGACAACGCAGGAGTGACTTCGTGACAAGCCTGTGAATGTCTTTGAGTGGCCCAGCCAGAGTCTGATTGAACATCTCTGGAGAGACCTGAAAATAGCTGTGCAACGACGCTCTCCATCCAAGACTTGAGGCTGTAATCGCTGCCAAAGGTGCCTCAACAAAGTACTGAGTAAAGGGTCTGAATACTTATGTAAATTAGATATTTCAGTTTTTTTTTAATTACCTTGCAAAAATTTCTAAACACCTGTTTTTGCTTTTTTCATTATGGGATATGGCGTGGAGATTGATGATTAAAAAAAAGAATCCATTTTAGAATAAGGCTGTAACATAACAAAATGTGGAAAAAGTGAAGTGTCTGATTATTTTCTGAATGCACTTTATGCTCAGACCTTCTGTCTTCATGTTTATCAGATCATAATTTGTAGGAACAAAATTAATCCATTCGGCCCATCATGTCTACTCCACCATTTACTCATGGCTAATCTATCATGTATTCTCTATCCATTCTCCTGCCTTCTTCCCATAACTCCTGACACCCATACTAATCAAGTATTTATTTATCTCTGCCTTTAAAATATCCATTGACGGCCTCCACAGTCTGTATCAACGAATTCCACAGATTCACCACCCTCTGACTAAAGAAATTCCTCCTCATCTCCTTTTAATTGGAGGTTGTGGCCTCTGGTCCTAGACTCTCCCATGAGTGGAAACAGCCTCTCCACATCCATTTATCCAAGCATTTCCCTGTTCATTCTATAGTTCAGAGGAAAACTGTCATTCTTAGATTCATATAAATTAATTTTTAATTTTGGTTGCAGCTACCCTCAAAACCTGCAGCCCACCATTAGCATTTTTAGTTCAAGTATTGTATGTGGTTGCCGCTTTTTATGAAACCTGCTACATGTGGACCCAGGATGGAATTATGTTGGAGGGCAGGACTGTCCTTTTTCCACAACAGCCAGAAACCAATAAACATATCGTCCAATTGCAAGAAACAGCATAAATAATGTCTTTAACTGTAACTAGATGACCTGTCGGGTCCCTGGTGTGATGCCAGAGATCCCCGTTGTGACGTCAGTGAAAATGGCGGCAGGGCCGGCAACCCTCCCCCAACTGCGTAGGCGCGGCTGACGGGCCCGGTAATTAATTAGATAACTAAAACTGATTCTGAGCAGTCATAATACCTTGTTTCTATCTCTGCACCTGGGTGACAATTCTGCAACAATTGGAAGTGATTTTAGTCATGAAATGATACTCCTCCTTTAATCACTTAGTGAAAGGACAAGTAGAGAGCAGTCCTGAGCTTCCATCTACCTCATTGGAAACCCTTGGACTATCTTTGATCAGACTTTACCATCTTTATCTTGCACTAAAGTTTAAGGATAAGGGGAAAGTCTTTTAGGGCTGAGATGAGAAAAACATTTTTCACACAGAGAGTGGTGAATCTGTGGAATTCTCTGCCACAGAAGGTAGTTGAGGCCAGTTCATTGGCTATATTTAAGAGGGAGTTAAATGTGGCTAAAGGGATCGGGGGTATGGAGAGAAGGCTGGTACACAATACTGAGTTGGATGATCAGCCATGATCATATTGAATGAGGCTCGAAGGGCCGAATGGCCTACTCCAGCACCTATTTTCTATGTTTCTATACAAACACTGTTCCCTTTATCATGTGTTTGTACACTGTGGATAGCTCGATTGTAATCATGTATAGTCTCTCCACTGACTGGTTAAAGTGCAACAAAAGCCATTCACTAACTCAGTACACATGACAATAAATTAAACTCAAACTGAAACTTAAGGAAATAATTTTGTTCCTTGAGTGACAGATCCACTGATGATGTCAGCTTCAACAGGGATTGTTGGAGCCGTGTGTGTGTGTGTGTGTGTGTGTGTGTGTGTGTGTGTGTGTGTGTGTGTGTGTGTGTGTGTGTGTGTGTGTGTGTGTGTGTGTGTGTGTGTGTGTGTGTGTGTGTGTGTGTGTGTGTGTGTGTGTGTGTGTGTGTGTGTGTGTGTGTGTGTGTGTGTGTGTGTGTGTGTGTGTGTGTGTGTGTGTGTGTGTGTGTGTGTTTACTATAGACCCTGTGTGTGTGTGTGTGTAATTTACTATAGACCGTCAAAAACAACTACACAAAGGCATGCTTGTCAAAAGTTATGGGAAAAAGCAAAATGTAATGTAACGAATGATATTAGGTAAGAAGGGATATTTTAACCATCTGGATGTGATGTTACTGGTGCATTCCAGGATTCACCATATTTCTATGGAAGGAGGCTTGGTGTAATTGACGTTAAATGTATATAACTTTAAGCTTAAGCTAAATTTCGACCTGAACATGGAGGCAGCAGTGGGGCGTGGTTCAGGGAAGAGATGGGCGAGTAATGAGTGCAGTGGAGGGACAAGACTGATCAGCAGAACAATGGGCTGACCATTGGCACTGAGAGACAAATGGTGTGTTAGCAGCTAATGGGCTGACCACTAAAACTGTAACCTTTAACAATCTAGACCAATGAGTGAAATGTTTCTGGTAGACATTAGTACTTGAGATGTGAGTTGAAGATGACTTTGTGTATGTCCAGCAAGATCACATGGCCTGTGTCCTGCACTGGGATAATGCAGTTGTTCGGCATGGACTTGTAGGGCCGAGATGGCCTGTTTCCGTGCTGTAATTGTTATATGTTATATATATGTTATAATGGTGACCTTATATGACCTTATTTATCGTACAGGGCGGGTGTCTCCACTTCAGTTCAGTTTTCCACTTTCCTGGCATACTGCTATAAAAGTGGAGAAAAATGTATACTGCTAATAAATTTAGTTTAGTTTAGAGATGTAGTACAGAAACAGGCCTATCGACCTACCAAGTCTGTGCCGACCAGCGATCTCCCAACATTCGTTCTATCCTATACATCAGGGACGATTTACAGCAGTTAATTAACCTACAAACCTGCACGCCTTTGGAATGTGGGAGGAAACCGGAGCACCCCGGAGAAAACCCATGTGGTCACAGGGAGAACATACAAACTCCATACAGATAGTACCCGTAGTTAGGATCGAACCTGGGACCCTGGCACTGTAAGGTAGCAACTCTACCGCTGCATCACCGTGTCGCCCAGGTTGGGAGAGAATGGTTTTGGCTGACAGTAGACAATAGGTGCAGGAGTAGGCCATTCGGTCCTTCGAGCCAGCACTGTCGTTCACTGTGATCATGGCTGATCATCCACAATCAATACCCCGTTCCTGCCTTCTCCCCAATTGCCTTGACTACGCTATCTTTAAGAGATCTATCTAACTCTGTCTTGAAAGCATCCAGAGAATTGGCCTCCAGTGCCGCCTGAGGCAGAGAATTCCACAGATTCACAACTCTGGGTGAAAAATATTTTACTCATCTCCGTTCTAATTGGCTTATCCCTTATTCTTAAATTGTGGCCCCTGGTTCTAAACTCCCCCAACATCAGGAACATGTTTCCTGCCTCTAGCGAGTCCAAACCCTTAATGATCTTATATGTCTCAATAAGATCCCCTCTCATCCTTCTAAATTCCAGTGTATACAAGCCCAGTCGCTCCATTCTTTCAGCATATGGCAGTCCCGCCATCCCAGGAATTAACCTTGTGAACCTATGCTGCACTCCCTCAATAGCAAGAATGTCCTTCTTCAAATTTGGAGACCAAAACTGCACACAATACTTCAGGTGTGGTCTCACTAGGGCTCTGTACAACTGCAGAAGGACCTCTTTGCTCCTATATTCGATTCAACTATAGTCAACTCCTCTGGTTATGAAGGCCAGCATGCCATTAGCTTTCTTCACTGCCTGCTATACCTGTATGCTTACTTTCAGTGAATGATGAACAAGGACAGCCAGATCTCATTGTACTTACCATTTTCCTAATTTGATACCATTCAGATAGATCTTCCTTCCAGTTCTTGCCATCAAAGTGAATAACCTCACATTTATTCACATTAAACTGCATCTGCCATGCATCTGCCCACTCACCCAACCTGTCCAAATCACCCTGCATCCTCATAGCATCCTCCTCACATTTCACACTGCCATCCAGCTTTGTGTCATCTGCAAATTTGCTGAAGCCGGAATTGAACAGATATTCAAACAAATCTTATCCTGAGTGATTAAAAAATGAAAAATGAACATTCAGAAAGTACTTCATTGTATTATGTATTAAAGCCATCAATTATAATTCTGCTCTCCTCGTGTATATATTAAAGTCAAGCTGTTTCTTGTTTCCTTCTGGAGTATTCAACAATTCAGTGCTTCATACAGTTAGTGAAGCACATCTAGGGACAAGGGTGGAGGATTATGACATTTGGAACATGAGAGAGATCCTCGGTGTTTGTCCATTGGTTTTAGCTTTTACTGTGAGCATGATGGACAAAAAAGCTGACCTGGGAAAAGAGAAGAGTTAATGTAATTTTTTTTTTAATTGCCGCAGCCCTCTTAGCTTCACCATTTGTCTCACATCAACTGTGTGGCAAGACAGACACTAATTCAACAAATAGCATAAGTTAAGAAATTATCCACGTTTGACCTCTTCTTCCATGCTGTCTTCCGGTTTAGAAATTAAGAACAGTCTCTTTTCCTTTTTAAAGATTGTTTAGTTTTTTAGTTTGGAGATACACCGTGGAATCAGCCGCTTCGGCCCACCGAGTCCACACTGACCAGCTATCCACGCACATTAACATTGTCTTACACACTAAGGACAATTTTACACTTGTACCAATCCAATTTTACCTACAAACCTGTACGTCTTTGGAGTTTGGGTGGAAACCAAAGTTCTCGGAGAAAACCCATGCGGTCATGGGGAAGACGTACAAACTCCGTACAGACAGCAACCACAGTCGGGATCGAACCAGTGGTCTCCGACGCTACAAATGCTGCAAGGCTGAAACTCTACCATTGTGCAACCGTGCCGCCCATTTGTGTAGCAGGGTTTTCTTTTCACAATGCTGGTTGTCATATGTGTCCAGGTAACCAGGACCAAAAGGGAATCATTTTAAATGTTTCACAAAGTGTAAATAGAAATTGGAATGTAAACATATGTTACAAGCTGACATATTATAATCAAACCATATAAAAATAATAAATAAAATTCATCATACTTTTAAATATTTTTCTGAGGAAATAATTTACATAAATAAAATAACCACTGTGGAGCTTGTACAAATGTTACAATGTAATTACTCCATTAAATAATAATTAACAACTTATGTGACAAAGCATGGAATGTTCATTTTCTCTGAGGCAAAAATATTCATAAATGCCCTAAGGACTTCTCAGTCAAGAGTCAAGAATGTTTTATCGTCATATGAACCAAAACAGAAAATGATATTCTTCAATGTAGAAACAAGGAACTGCAGATGCTGGTTTATACCAAAGATAGACACAGAGTGCTGGGGTATCTGAGTGGTCGGGACCCGACCTGCCCCATCATCCATCCTTCTTTGGAGATGTTACCTGACATGCTGGAGCATAACAGATATATAATCAAAGTATTCAGTAAACAGGACAAAAAACAGAGACATGCACAAACGCACGCATGCACGCACGCTTATTTGGAGGTTGTAGTGTTTAATGGCCTAATGGTTGTATGGAAGAAGCTGCTACTGAACCTGGACATTACAGTTTTCAGGCTCCTGTACCTTCTTGCCAATGGCAGGGATGAAATGAGTGTGTAGCCTGAGTAGTGTGGGTCTCTGATGATGCTGCCTGCCTTTTTGAGGCAGCCACTCCTGTCAACCCCTTCCATGGTGGGGAGGTCATGATGATGGACTGGGCAGTGTTCACTACCTCACTAATGCAACCTTTTTTGTTTCTGGGCGTTTTGACTTGCTGAACCAGGCTATGATGCAACCAATCTATATCCAAGTTCTCCATTGTACACCGATGGAAGTTCAAGAGAGTATCCATTGACATAGGAAATCTCCGCAGTCTTCTAAAGAAGTAGAGGTGTTGACGGGCTTTGTTAATGATTGCATCAATGTGCTGGGTCCAGGACAGATCTTCAGAGCTTGCCCTGGATTTGACTTTGATTCTCCATCACCACCATTGATGAAGACAGATTTGTGGATCCTCAAACCTACTCTAAGTCAACAATCAGTTCATTCGATCCACTGCTGATTATACTGGAGAAGGATGCAAAATGGTATAACCTGCAGAAGTTGGATGTGATTTATGGTGACTTCAAGCTTTCCGCATTTTGCTGTGTATGTGAAGTAACTGCATTACCATCACACAAGGGCAAGCCATGCTTGCAAAGTTGGTTTTGAAAGAAACTGTCAAATGAATGAACAAAAGAGCATTGTTTATCAAAGACGTCAGAATGTTTGTGTGATCATGCCCGAAAAACATTGAATAATGGTTAATGTTAAGTCTGCATTGGATTGTGTCCCTTTTATTACATGGAAGCTCCAACTACCAGCTAAGAATGTTCTTGTCATTATCTTTGCAGAATGCAAAATTGAAAACTGTGAGGCCTGCTTTAGCAGGAACTTTTGTACTAAATGTAAAGAAAAGCTGTACCTGCACAGAGGGAAGTGTTATGACAGCTGTCCAGAGGGGTTTGCAGCCACGAATGGCACCATGGAGTGTAATCACGCTGGTAAGTGCTGCACTGGTGGATTCTACTTCCATTGACACCTTCTGTTGAATATTGGGTCTGGACGTCAAATAAGTGGGACCAGGTTTGGAATCCACCGCAGAAGCCGCATTTTAGAGTGGAATGAGAATAGATGCCGAATGGTAACACTGAAATTGGGCTGAATGATTGTTTGAACAATGTTAGGTGTGACTCAGGAATGTCCGGTTCCAAAGGTGGACGTTAGAAGTTGTCCAAAACAACCCCCACATTTAAATTGGTTTAAAGATGATGAGGAAGAGATTCTGAGGGATAGTTTATATAGGCATTTGGATGGGAAAGGGCTGATTAGAGATCGTCAGCGTGGTTTTGTATGTGGGAGGTAGTGTCTCACAAATCTGATTGATTTTTTTGAAGATGTGACCAAAAGGTTTGATGGGGGCAGAGCTGTAGATGTTGTGGACGTGGATTTCAGTAAAGCATTCGACAAGGTTCCGCATGGTGGGCTGCTCTGGAAGGTTAGATCGCATGGGATCAAAGGAGAGATAGCTGAATGGATAGAAAATTGGCTCCACGGAAGGAAGCAGAGGGTGGCGGTGGAAGGTTGTTTCTCAGACTGGATGCCTGTGACTAGCGGTGTGCCTCAGTGTTTGGTATTGGGCCCGTTACTGTTTGTCATCTACATCAATGATTTGGGTGAGAACATACAGAGAAAGATTAGCAAGTTTGTGGTTTTCAGATAGTGAAGATGGTTGTGAAAGATTGCAGCAGGATCTGGATCGATTGGCCAGGTGGGCGGAGGAATGGTTGATGAAATTTAATTCAGAGAAGTGTGAGGTGTTGCATTTTGGGATGTCGAACAAGGGCAGGACCTACACAGTTAATGGTAGGCTTCTGGGTAGTGTTGTAGAGCAGAGGACTCTAGGAGTGCAGGTGCATGGTTCCTTGAAGGTCGAGTCGCAAGTGGACAAGGTGGTCAAAAAGGCTTTTGGGCACGTTGACCTTCATCAGTCAGAGTATTGAGTACAGAAGTTGCGAAGTCATGTTGCAGTTGTATAAGATGTTGGTGAGACAGCATTTAGAATATTGTGTTCAATTCTGGGCACCACGTTATAGAGAAGATATTGTCAAGCTTGAAAGGGTTCAGAAAAGATTTACGAGGATGTTGCCAGGACTAGAGTGTGTGAGCTATAGGGAGAGGTTGAGTAGTCTGGATCTCTATTCCTTGGAGCATCGGAGGGTGAGGGGAGATCTTATAGAGGTGTACAAAATCATGAGGAATAGATCGGGTAGATGCACAGCGTCTTTTGCCCATAGTAGGGGAATCACCATATAACCATATAACCATATAACAATTACAGCACGGAAACAGGCCATCTCGACCCTTCTAGTCCGTGCCGAACACATAATCTCCCCTAGTCCCATATACCTGCGCTCAGACCATAACCCTCCATTCCCTTCCCATCCATATAACTATCCAATTTATTTTTAAATGATAAAAACAAACCTGCCTCCACCACCTTCACTGGAAGCTCATTCCACACAGCTACCACTCTCTGAGTAAAGAAGTTCCCCCTCATGTTACCCCTAAACTTCAATCCCTTAATTCTCATGTCATGTCCCCTTGTTTGAATCTTCCCTACTCTCAGTGGGAAAAGCTTTTCCACGTCAACTCTGTCTATCCCTCTCATCATTTTAAAAAACCTCTATCAAGTCCCCCCTTAACCTTCTGCGCTCCAAAGAATAAAGCCCTAACTTGTTCAACCTTTCTCTGTAGAAACCTGAATCAAGGACCAGAGAACACACTGTAGGTTCAAGGTGAAGGGGAAAAGATTTAATAGGAATCTGAGGGGTAACGTTTTCACACCAAGGGTGGTGGATGTATGGAACAAGCTGCCAGAGGAGGTTGTTGAGGCTGGGACTACCCTATCGTTTAAGAAACAGTTAGACAGGTACATGGATATGACAGGTTTGGAGGATTACAGACCAAGCACAGGCAAGTGGGACTAGTGTAGCTGGGACATTGTTGGCTGATGTGATCAAGTTGGGCTGAAGGGCCTGTTTCCACACTGTATCACTCTATGATTGTGTGAACCTCATAATATAACAGAAGAAGCTCTAAAACATAGCAATTACTTTCCTGAATAAACTGCAGAATCACAGATTCCAAACAATTAATTAGCATTATGCAACTGGAAAGAATCTATGTCTACATGCCACTCATTTCAAATCTGGAATTGGAAAAATGTTACACCCTCTAATTTTACTTGCGATGGTATATGCTAATGCGTCTTGATTCAGCGGTGGTGATTAGGTTGCGTAGAGTTGCTGCCTTACAGAACCAGAAACCCAGGTTTGATCCTGACTGTGGATGCCTTCTGTATGGAGTTTGTATGCTCTCCCCGTGTCCTGCCTGTATTTTCTCTGGGTACTCCAGTTTCCTCCCACACTCAAAAGGCATACAGGTTTGTAGGTTAATTGGCTTTGGTAAAGATTGTAAATTTCCCCAGTGTGTTGGATAGTGCTAATCTACAGGGATCGCTGGTCAGCGCAGACACATGGGCCAAAGGGCCTGTTTCCACACTGTATCTGTAAACTTAATTAAACTAAACTACTAAATCATTGAGCACCACAGTTTGTTTTCATAGTTAGAGTAATACAGCAGGGCCCAACATCTATGCAGACCATGCTGCCCCAGTTTGTGGCCATGTTCGGTCCATATCCCACTAAGCCTTTCCTATCCATGAACTCGTCCAAGTATTATTTAAATGTTGTTATTGTACCCGCCTCAACCACCTCTTTTGGCAGCTCGTTCCACATACTCACCACTGTCTGTGTGATAAAGTTGCCCCTCAGGTTACTTTGTCTTTCCCCTCTCATTTTAAACCTATGTTCAAATTACAGCATATAATCCTCCAACATTTTCGCCACCTCCAACGTGATCCCACTACTGGCCACATCTTTCCATCTCCACCCCTTTCTGCTTTCCGCAGAGATCGTTCCCACCAAAACTCCCAGGTCAACTTGTCCCTTCCCACCCAATCCACCGCCTCCCCAGATACTTTCCCCAGCAACCACAGGAGATGCAACACCTGTCTTTTTACCTCCCCCTTCGACTCCATCCAAGGACCCAAGCAGTCTTTCCAGGTGAGGCAGAGGTTCACTTGCACCTCCTCCAACCTCATCTACTGTATCCAGGTGTCAACTTCTCTACATCGGCGAGATCAAGCACAGGCTCGGCAATCGTTTCACTGAACACCTCCAGTCTGTCTAAACTTACCTGATCTCCCGGTTGCTCAGCACTTCAACTCCCCCTCCCATTCACAATCTGACCTTTCCATCCTGGGCCTCCTCCATTGTCAGAGTGAGGCCCAGCGCAAATTGGAGGAACAGCACCTCATATTTCGGGTCTCGACTTGAAACGTCGCCTATTCCTCTCTCCATAGATGCTGCCTCACCCGCTGAGTTCTTTCAGCATTTTTGTCAACCTTCATATTTCGCTTGGGTAGTTTACACTCCAGCGGTATGAACATTGACTTCTCTAACTTCAGATAGCTCTCGCTTTCCCTCTCTATCGCCTCCCCCTTCCCAGTTCTCCCACCAGTCTTACTGTCTCCGACTACATTCTATTTTTGTCCCGCACACTCCCCTGACATCAGCCTGAAGAAGGGTCTCGAGCTGAAACGTCACCCATTTCCTTCTCTTCAGAGATGCAGCCTCTCTCGCTGAGTTACTACAGCATTTTGTGTCTACCTACGATTTAACCCTATGTCCTCTGGTTCTTAATCCCCCTACTTTTTGCAATCATCTTACTTATTCCCTTCATGCTTTCTGCTCAACATCACCCTATCGCTCTGGCCCTTGAGTCCTGGCAACATCCTTGTTACAATTTTTGATTATTAAAAATCCACAAATTAAGCAATGTTTTTAGATATGCTCTTGTGTAGAAAATGGCTATTCTGATACTTAGACCAGTCATTTATCAATAACATTTTGCTTTTTTATGTATCGTAACCTTCACTTCTTAATGTTTGACAGCTCACTGTGAACTGAGTGAGTGGAGTGCCTGGGGTCCATGTACCAAGCGAGAGAAGTTATGTGGTTTCAAAAGAGGCACTAAAACAAGGACCAGACAAGTGCTCCAAAAGCCTTTGTCAGAAGACATGACGTGCCCCCCAGTCAGCGAGAGCAGAAGTTGCACAGTCCAGAGAAAGCCTTGCTCCAATGGTAAGTAAAGAAATGATCTCAAATGATTTTCACCATCAGCCCCACTGCACCCATTTAAGTAGTGCTAATGATTTGTGAATATTGACAGAGTGCTCCCTGGAACACAGCATCATTGTGCAACTTTCTTCCGGTACAAAGCACAATAGCCTATCTGGGAAGTCGACAAAATGTTGGTTGCAAATGTTGGTTTGCAAAACACAAAGTGCTGGAGTGACTCGGCGGGTCAGGCAGCATCTCTGGAGAACATGGATAGTGACGTTTTGGGCCGGGATCCTTCTTCAGACTGATAGTAGGGAGGAGGGGGTGAGAGAAAGCTGGAAGATAAGAGGGGAGGACAAAGTCTTGCATTCAAATGGCTGATACAGGTGAGGGAGGGATGGGTTGACAGGCAGCTTCTTCAGACTCAGCTGATCTGATCTAGGTTTGGGTTTAGATTTAGTTTCATTATTGGCATGTGTACCAAAGTAAAGTGAAAAACTTTGTTTTGCACGCTATCCAAACAGATCAGATATACTATACATAAATATAATTGAATCAAACTCAAGTAAAATAGATAGAGCAAAGGGGAAGAAACAGAGACCAGAATATAGTTCTCAACATTGTAGTGCATCAGGACTATAGACAAAGTCCAATGTCACAAAGGGATAGAGGTAGAGGGGTAGTACCTTAACTTATAGAAGGACTGATCAGAAGCCTGATAACAGAGGGGAAGCTGTTCATGAGTCTAGAACTGTGCACTTTCAAGCTTCTGTACCTTCTGCCAAATGGAAGCAGGCAGAAGAAGGAATAACTGGGGTGGGACAAATCTTTGATTATGTTGGCTGCTTTTCCAAGGCAGCATGGTGTAGGTGGAGTCAATGGTGTGTGTGATAAACTGGGCGACATCTACAACTTTCTTTGTGATTGACCATATCTTGCCTGCTGAGGAATTAGTGAATTATTAAAGATTTTTCATCGTTAATACGTGTCACTCAACCAACTGCACGGCATTTGGATGGGGAATTGGGAAAAGATTGGGGCCAATGAGAGAATAATCCTAGTCAGAACTATCCGAGAGGGAAATTGGCGGGTCTATGTCTGTCTGCGATTTAACTCCCTGTCTGATTATATTATTTACTAGACCAACTGGGCAACAGGTTTTGCCCGTTTGAAATAAAATGTTGCCCTTGGATGACAAATCTATTACAATTTACCACTTGGTAAATTATCTCAAATGATAATATCAAAACATGCATCCTAATTTAACTATTTATGAAATTTTAGCTCAAAGAAAATATCATTAACACACATCCATGCTATTACCTTACCTGTAATACCATGGGCTCCTACCTTGTTTATCAGCTTCATGTTTGGCACCATATCAAAGGCTTCCAAAACCTGTCCTGCTTGTTGCTTCCTGAAAGAATTACAACATATTTGTCAGACAAGATCTCACTTTAACAAAGTCATGCTGACTTGGCCTATTTTATCATGTGCTTCCAAGTACCCCAAAACCTCATCCTTAATAATGAACTCTTAAATTTTGCCCACCATGGAATGAGTCTAACTAGCATATGTTTCCCTGTATATTCCTGACTCTAGTGATGCTTGAAAGATTACTACTAATGCCTCCACAATCTCAACAGCTACCTCTTTCAGAACCCTGGGGTGTAGTCCATCAGGTACAGGTGACATCCACCTTCAGACCTTTCAGCTTCCCAAGCACCTTCTCCTCAGTAGTAGTGACTGCACTCACTTCTGTTTTAGGTACATTCACTGTTAAGACAGATGCAAAAACGTATTCATTTCATCCACCAATTTTTTGTTTCCTATTACTAATTCTCCAATGTCATTTTCCAGTGGTCTAATGTTCACTCTTGCTTCTCTTTAACTCTTTTATGTCTCAAAAAACGTTGGCATCCTCTTCTATGTTATTGGCTAGCTTATCTTCATATTTCATTTTGCTTTTGCTTGTATGCTGCCTTTGACTTCCTTAGTCAAACACGGTAGACTTATTCTTCCCTTAGTATGTTTCTTCCTCTTTGGGATGAATAGATCCTGCATCTTCCGATTTACTCCTAGAAACTCCTGCTATTGCTGCTCCACTGTCATTCCTGCTAGAGACCATTTCCAATCAACTTCTCCATCATGCTTTTGTAGTTACCGTTACTCAACAGTAATACTGACACATCTGATTCCAGCTTCTCCCTCTCAAACTGCGCATTGAATTCTATCATATTATGATCCTTGCCTCCTAGCGGCTCCCTAATCAAGTCTGGGGCGTACACAACCCCAGGAGAGTGTAGTACCATGCAAAAGCTCTGGACTACTGCAGGAAAGCTGTTTTCCGTTGTACTCCAATGTCTTGTGATAAACTTCAACAGACAATTTGCTTACTTCATATCTACATTCTCTTTGTATAGTAAACTAAATTGGCTCCAACATCACCATTACATGCCCTTCACCCTTCCACAAAGCGCTGGTCTCCTATTCCCCATCATCACCCCCTCACCAAATCCACATCTCTATCGAGTCCTTTTCCCATTCCCAATATCTCCAATTTCAACCCACATCATCCCTCCATTTCCAGTTTCCCAACATCTCCAACAACCCATTTCTTGGTGTACAGTAGAGAGCATATTGTCAGGTTGCGTCATGGCCTTGTTTGGCAACTAGAACGCCCAGGAATGAAGAAGATTGCAAAAAGTGGTGAACACTGCCTGGTGCATCACGGGTTCTGACCTCCCCACCATTGAAGGGATTTACAAGAGCCGCTGCCTCGAAAACTGTCATGTCCACGTTCATTAGCAGCTTCCCTACAACCATCAGACTATTAAACACTACAACCTCCAGATGGGCTCCAAACTATATACACTTGGGGACACTAGTATTAGACACTAATAATGACACTAATATTGCCTATTTACTTGTCTGTTTTATAATATATATTGAACTTGTTACAGAGCACTATGTTTACATATCTGTTGTGCTGCTGCAAGTAAGAATGTAATTGGTCCGTTTTGGAACATATGACAATAAAACACTCTTGACTCTTGACATCCCCCTGATTTCCATTCTCCCAGCATCTCCAGTATCAACCGCATCACCCTTTACCAATATCCCCCTGTATCAAGCCACACTACCACTAAATGCTGCTCCACCACTCCTGATGACCTTCTCCTTTGGGTGCACTGGAATCTATGGACATGTGTATTTGATCCAAATGAATATGCTTTCTCACTCTGTGTGTGCGTGGTAACTTAATGGTTAATGTGGTGGTCTAGCATCTGAAGGACTACCTCACAGTCAGAAACTATGATGGTGATTTAAATAAATTGCTCTTAATTGTCCATCACTGGAAAACTGTCTTAAAATGTTTAATCTCTGATAAATTCCAATTAATTCACTGGTATCCTTTGCAATGTTTGTCTTCCTTGACGCGTGTGGCTCCAACTCCATATTGTGTAGGAAGGAACTGCAGACATGGCTGTCTGAAGAAGGGTCTCGACCCGAAATAACACCCATAACTTATCTCCAGAGATGCTGCCCGTCCCGCTGAGTTACTCCAGCATTTTGTATCTACCAAGGCAATGCAGATGCTGGTTTAAGCTGAAGATAGATGCAAAAAGCAGGAGTAAATCAGCGGTACAGGCAGCATCTCTGGAGAGAAGGAATGGGTGACGTTTCTAGTCGAGACCCAGTTGCATATTCCTGACTGTGTCAGGGTAAGTAGAGGGCTCTATCAATGCCGTCTCCCCATCATTGTCTAGATCCCGAAGAACTAAAGTGTAAATATTTCACCCGTTCTTGCTGAGCAGGAGGTGAATTAGGGGCCATGTGAATTCTTGGTTGAGTGTTTGGAACTGATCCTCTGTCTAATAACATTGCAGTTGCAACATACCAAAAAAAGCTCTTGTTATACTGAATATTCAGTGTAATAAGATCTGTCATTCTAGAAATTCCATCTCAATGTTGTTTTCAATTTCAGTCAGTATTTAGTGTGAGAGGGGCTTCAGGGGAGTCAGGAGAAGGTTAAAGGGGAATGCTGGATAACTGAGACTTCTCTTTGTCTTTTACCTCCACCAGGCTATAACGTGTATTCTTTCTGCTGTTCCCTGCGGGGTCAAAAACTTCCGTACAAATTTATGGGGCTCAGAGAAATAATTGCTTTTGCCAGATTTCCTTGCGGAAAATAGTTAACACTGCTTCTGTGAGGCCAATAAAAAGGTTTGGTATGATGGGAGGTCCTTATTAATAGGTCACTTGGTGTGCATGGGCTTGTATAATTTTATTATGCATGCAGCAGAATATCAGACTCAAGATGCTAAACTTGCCAAAGCTTCCTTTCATTAATTTTGGCTCCACGGTCAAATACCTCTCTAGAGCCATAACATCCGCATGAAAACAGCGATTATCAGCTACAACCAGTAACAACAGCCTAAATCCATTGTCTACAAACAGAATGCTTTGCTGGATGATGTGCATATTAAAACAATAGCAGTTGATATAATATCAGCAAATACTATGTTAAAAATCTTGCACACGTCATTTACCCTGTTTAAAATGACATCTCTAATCTTTATTGGAGTGTATGTAGAATGGAGTAGGTCTTATGGATAGATCTATTTCTAACTCAATTGTCTTTAGCACAGTGTGATGTAGTCACGTCACTGACCAACTGTTTTTAAGCAGTTTTTTTTAATGGTCAGCCTGTAT
The DNA here is from genome assembly GCF_028641065.1 of Leucoraja erinaceus. NCBI lineage: Eukaryota > Metazoa > Chordata > Chondrichthyes > Rajiformes > Rajidae > Leucoraja > Leucoraja erinaceus. The sequence continues at coordinate 588,099 of NC_073402.1, read as the reverse complement.
AACACGATATTGTATTGTATATCTTTATTGTCATTTCCTGAGTATTCACATACCCAGAGGAAACAAAAAAAAACGTTGCTCAACCAGTGTCCATTCAGTGTGCATTAAAAATAAATAGAAATAAAAATACATAAATCATGAACAAATTTAACACTCTACTAAACATTCAACAGGCGTTCCGATCGGCAGCGGCACGACAGTGGCTCTGCTGCAGTGTGTCCAGGTTGGTGGTTGGTGCGCGATACTTTGGCAGGGGGCAAAGTCCGTTTAGCAGTCTTATTGCCTGCGGGAAGAAGCTGAGGAGCATCCTGCTGGTTTTGCAGCTAATGCTCCTGTACCTCTTCCCAGATGGCAGGATGGAGAATATGTGACGCGATGGGTGGTAGGGGTCTTTGATGATCGAGATGGCTCTGCTGATACATCTCTTCCTGTATAATTCCAGCAGAAAAGGGAGTGGAGCAATCCTGTCTAGTTGGTGCTGTTCGTACGCCTTGCAGCTCCTGAACCAGGAAGTGATGCCGTAGGTCAATGTGCTCTCGATTGTCCCCATATAAAAAGTCCGTAGGTGTGTAGTGGGGAGACCTGCTTTACGTAGTCTTCGGAGAGGGTGTAGTCGCTGCTGGGCTCTCTTGTGTTGGTCGTGGACGTCAGGTCATCTGACAGGTGTAGTCCTAGGAACTTCACGCTGCTGACCCTTTCCACATCAGCTCCATCGATGTGCAGAGGTGTATGGTGTTGTTTTCCCGCCCTCCTGAAGTCACCCACCATCTCCTTAGTTTTTCCCACGTTGAGAATGAGGTTGTGGGATTTGCACCATTCTGTGAGCAGCTCCACCTCCATCCTGTACGCCGACTCATCATTGTCACTGATGAGACCCACCACTGTTGTGTCATCAGCGAACTTGTTGATGAAGTTGTTGTTGAGTCTAGCAGTACAGTCGTGTGTAAGCAGACTAAACAGCAGGGGGCTTAGGACACAGCCTTGGGGTGAGCCAGTGCTCACGGCTATGGTTTTTGATGTCCTACTGCCCACCCTGACTGTCTGCTGCCGTTGCGATAGAAAGTTCAGGACCCAGTTGCATGTGCCAGTTGAATGTGCCAGCATCAACCCCCAATAGCTCCAATATAACACCATATAACAATTACAGCACGGAAACAGGCCATCTCGGCCCTACAAGTCCGTGCCGAACAACTTTTTTCCCTTAGTCCCACCTGCCTGCACTTATACCATAACCCTCCATTCCCTTCTCATCCATATGCCTATCCAATTTATTTTTAAATGATAAAAACGAACCTGCCTCCACCACTTCCACTGTAAGCTCATTCCACACCGCTACCACTCTCTGAGTAAAGAAGTTCCCCCTCATGTTACCCCTAAACATCTGTCCCTTAATTCTGAAGTCATGTCCTCTTGTTTGAATCTTCCCTATTCTCAAAGGGAAAAGCTGATCCACATCAACTCTGTCTATCCCTATCATCATTTTAAAGACCTCTATCAAGTCCCCCCTTAACCTTCTGCGCTCCAGAGAATAACGACCTAACTTATTCAACCTTTCTCTGTAACTTAGTTGTTGAAACCCAGGCAACATTCTAGTAAATCTCCTCTGTACTCTCTCTATTGTAGGTGATGATGGGTGATGATATTATCATAGACTTATAGAAAGATACAGCAGGCACGGGTTATTGATTGGGGGCGATCAGCCATGATCACAATGAGCGGTGCTGGCTCGAAGGGCCGAATGGCCTCCTCCTGCACCTATTTTCTATGTTTCTATGAAAGCAAGTGTTTAAGCCCAGGGTTCACGCCAGCCAACAACCCCCCATTTATACTAACCCTGCATTATTCTCCATACATTATCATCAACTCCAATACGGCTCATCTACATACCAGGAGCAATAGACAGTGGCTAACAGAGCATCAGAAGGTAACCCATGTGGTCACTGGGGGAAGACATAAGCTGCACACATACGTCACCCTGGGTCAGGTTTGAACCTGTGTCTCTGGTGCTCTGAGTCGGTGCTGCTGTACTGCCCTCAGTTATTATTAGGTGCGATTTTGTGTTTCATTCTGGGTCAAATCATTCCATTCGCTAGAAAAGAATTGATGCTGGGGAAAGCCCAATTTTGGATTATCGATGAGAAATTTACCAAAACATATGTCAAGCCATTCTGATTATTTCATTGATTCGTTAAGTTCAAAATTCTAGTCATTATTCTAGATTACTCCTCATCTCCTTTCTAAAGGTACATCATTTTATGCTGAGGCTGTTCCTCTGGTTCTGGACTTTCCCATGAGTGGCAACATCCTCTCCACATCCATTCCATTGAGGCCTTTCATTATCCAGTCGGTTTTAATGAGATTCCTCCTCATCCTTATAAACTCTGGCGATTACATGCCCCAAGTCATCTAATGTTCCTCATATCTCCGACGAGCTATATTATAACTTTAGAGAGATGAATGTAAAATAAAATATAACCTTGATAAATATGAAATGATATATTTCACAGAAAATATACATTATTAAATCTAGAAACAACAGAGCTGCTGTTTTGACTTTGTTTAAACGGGGACTGGTTTAGATATCTGTAGAAAAGGAAATCTCGAGTCCAAGGTTTCACAAAAGGAGACATCAACATCTAGACCAAAGATGCAACATTAAACCTGCACACATCATTATTTAGGCTGCATTTAGAACAAAGTGAGTTTTGGATGCTTCAAAAAAGATGTCCAAGCCAACACAGGATTCACAAGTTTGATAGCAGTGATTTGAAGTTTTAACTGAGTATGTAGACAATCCCGGTGTCTTACATAAAAACAGAGAAATTAAAGAGAGTTTGTGACAGAATGATGAAACTTACGAGGCTGTCTTAGAAAATAAATTGGGCAAATGTAGATAAGCTAAATGCATTGGGTGATCTGCTAGTAATGAGATAATGAAACTTTTACGGGAGGCACGGTGGCGCAACGCCTTACAGCGCTTGCAGTGCCGGAGACCCGGGTTCGATCCTGACTACAGGTGCTTGTCTGTACGGAGTCTTATGTTCTCCCAGTGACTGGGTGGGTTTTCATCGAGATCTTTGGTTTCCTCCCACACTCCAAACACGTACAAGTTTGTAGGTTTAAATGTAAATTGTCTCTGGTATGCGTAGAATATTGTTAATGTGCGGGGATCGCTGGTCGGTGCGGACTCGGTGGACCGAAGGGTCTGTTTCTAACTTAGTTAGTGAAGGCAACAGAGAAACTCTGGGGAAAGCTGGAAATAGAATCCTCAACACGTAATTCAAAAACCAAATAATTAAATATTGAAAACGAGGAAAGATATGGATAAACATAATAAAATAGAGAACATATTCAGAGAATTGCCTAGACTCTGTCTGCATTACCAGACTCATCTGACATTCAGCGTCTATTGAGCTCACAGAGTTAAGCATACATCAATGTCCTAAACAGCTTTTATTTACTCCTCAGGAATGTGCAGTACAAGAGCTCTCTGTTACACAATAATTCATAGTTTAGTAATAACATAAATCCATCAATATAAACATACTTGCTGATATTGTATATTACTGTCATTTTGTATATTTAGGCAAAAGAAAACAGAGGAACTGTGAAATAGGTTTTAACAAAATGCCAAATGTTTTGGAAGGGAATTAATATTTTTGATAAAAATCCCAAAAGGGGGTGATATTTTTTGAAAGTAACAATGATTGTTTCCAATCAATACCACTGACAGTACAAGGGACATACTGGGCTATATCAGTGACTGACTGACTGACCCACTGGAGCCTCACAGCTTCAGCTCAATCCTGACCTCTGATCTGCTGTCTATGGGGAATTTGCACGTTCTCACTATGACCATATGAAGTTACTCTGGGCACTTCAGTTTCTTCTCATGTCCAAAACACATCTGCGTTGTTAGGTTGAAAAAAAGACATAAAGTGCTGGAGTAATTTAGCAGGTCAGGCACCATTTCTGGAGAACATGGATAGGTGATGTTTGTTTGAGATCAGGACCCTTCTTGAAACAGTGGTGGATAGAGTGTAGGTACCTGAAATCCTCATTGGTCCCAAACTGGGAGGTCTGGTGACGGAACTGGAGGTTATTTGAGGAAGGGACCTAACCTGAAACGCCACCTATTCATGTTCTCCAGAGATGCTACCGTACTCACTTTGCATCTTTTTTGTAAACCAGCATCTGCAGTTCCTTGTTTCTACCTCTGTGGTAGGTTAATTGCTTCTATTATGTAGGCAAACCACAGAATACGAGTGTAGCTGGTGGGAATAAAGGGAGAATGAAATGAGATTAGTGTATGAAAGTGTATGAGAATGAAATGAGATTTGGCGTCTGATGGTTTACATGGACTCTGGGCTGTGACTGGTTTTATGCTCTCTGTTTTTGGAAACAGTGGTGAGTAAGCTGGAGAATAATTCTCCATCTATTATATAGGGAGAAGGCAGGAACCGGGTACTGATTGTGGATGATCAGCCATGATCACATTCAATGCTGGTGCTGGCTCGAAGGGCCCAATGGCCTACTCCTGCACCCATTGTTTATTGTCTATAATTGGGGATGGATTTGAAGTACCCACACAAACACAATCTGTTCAACAAATAAAAATAAACAACAAAACCATGGTGTATGTGATCAGGCCCATTTGCCAAGTCTTCGAATATTGTACAGTCTTCCGACTGTAAGCAATCCTGGAGTCATTCCTCTGCCTCTCCTGGCCAGCTCTGTGCAGTCCTGACTGTTGAGTACACATTGGAGTTACAAGCAGCCTAAAATCTTTATATTTCTCAAGATGTTGATGAATGTACTGTACCTTCTGAGATATATTTTGGTTTAAACAAAATTAGGTTGAAGACCTCTACTATTCAGCACAGAACTGATTGGGGTTGTGAACATGGAATCAAAGAGTAAAGAACAGATTGGACATTTGAGTTCAGTGCAACTATTTCTGCAGAAGAACAACGTCAGTGTGAGGAAAGATTTCCTCTTTCACCAAAACAAAGAGACAAAGGGCTGGAGTAACTCAACGGGTCAGGCAGCATCTCTGCAGAACATGGATAGATAATGTTTTGGGTTAGAACCCTTCTTCAGAATCCGAAGAAGAGTCATGACCCAAATCATCATCTCTCCTTGTTTTTTAGAGATGCTGTGTTACCTGCTGAGTTACTCCTGCACTTTGTGTATTGTTTTATAAACTAGCCCCTGCAGTTCCTTGCTTCTACATTTTCTAGTTTCACAAAGCAGATGGTGATTTACTGAGGGAATTACCTTAACATTCTAGAATGAATTAAAATGAGGTAGGATTCACTCCATTATATTATTACCCAAGCATGACAATATACATGTACATTTAATTGGGCTAACAGTTGTAACTTCAATGTAAAAAAAAGGGCTATTTGATGCATTTAGTTTTCATAAATGTCCTTGATTCATTGTCTGAGCTTTACTCACCAGCAGGAGTTCTGCATCCTTTTCACAATCGGTCCACACAGGCGGTAGAAAGGTAGTGTTTAAATGAGGCCCAGGTGACAAACTGAGGTTACAATTGGACCCGTGATACGGTGCAATATTAACTGACTTGGAGCAGGGAAGCCACTGTTCCAACCTAATGTTAATTTAATTTAGTTTAGAGATACAGCACGGAAGCAGCCTCATCCGGCCACCGATTCCACGCCGACCAGCGATCCCCACACATTAACACTATCCTACACACACAAGGGACAATTTACTCTTATACCAAGCCAATGTACCCACAAACCTGTACGTCTTTGTAGTGTGGGAGGAAACTGAAGATCTCGGGGAAAATCCACGCAGTCATGGGGAGAACGTGCAAACTGCGTACAGACAGCACCCATAGTCGGATCGAACGGATCGGATTTTAAACAGTTGGGCTTTATATAAACTTTAATTTAGTTTTAGTTTAGAAATACAGCGTGGAAACAGGCCCTTTGGCCCACCAAGTCCATGCCAACCAATGATGCTCGCATCTAGGGACACTAGGGACAATTTATTGCTCACACTAGGGACAATTTTACATTTATACCAAGCCAATGAACCTACGAACCTGAGTTGTGTGGGAGGAAACCGAAGATCTCGGATAAAACCCATGCCGTCACAGGGAGAACGTATAAACTCTGTGCAGCCAGCACGTATAGTCGTGATGTAACCCGGGTCTCTGGCGCTATAAGGCAGCAACCCGACTGCTCCGCCACCATTCCATTTGGATTGGTTTTCTGGAAGCTGCTGTCTATGACTCGTGGAAGTCCAGTGATCATACCTCCAACCCATTCAGCACTTCACTACAGGTGCACAACCTTTTATCCGAAGATCCAAATAACTAAAACCTCCGAATAGCGACATTTTTTCAGTCCTTGAAGAAAGGTCCTTGAAAATGATCACCGAGGGCGGCCCGCAGAGGTGACAGCGGAACCTTCGGTCGGTCCTCGAAGAAAGGGGAACTAAATCCCTATTCATAAAAGAGAAGGTGAGGGTATATTGCGCGGGAGGGTTAATAATTGACAATCTGCTGCTGCCTGCCCGCTGAGTTAAAAAGTTCCCACGGTAGACTCACGATACACAGTGTATCGTGAGTCTTGCGTGGGAACTTTTTAACTCAGCGGGCAGGCAGCAGCAAATTGTCGCTCCCTTCAGTTTCACCCCACCTACACCCCTCTGCTTCCCGGCCATGTGTGTGACCCCTTCCCTCCCCTCTCCAGCTCCCCGCGCATTGCACCGGCGCGGGGGCTTTGCACTGTCTTCACGTTGGAACCAGTGCCAGTCACCGGAGACGTCAGGACCAACGGGACACCGACCCCCAGGCACACTGCAAGCACGGAGAACCCAGAGACCCACAGCCAGCAGCAGCCCAGCCCCGTTCCAATTCCAGAGGAACACGCTCTCCGCTGTCCCCGTAGGGACAGAAGCTGATGGCTCGGGCTGTGACGTCTCCGGCCACCCCCCTGTACAGGAGCTGAGACTGGGAACTGTGGGGTTGTTTGCAGTTGTAGAGGGAGGGGGCAAGGGCGGTACAGTTCCCAGTCTCAGCTCCATTCCAGGGGGGTGACTGGAGACGTCAGGACCAACGGGACACCGACTGCAAGCACGGAGATCCCATAGACTCACAGCCAGCAACAACTCTAGCCCAGCCCCGCTCCAACTCCAGAGGAACACGGGTTGCGGATGAGGGGGCGCAGCTCGGGCTGTGGGCGAACTGCCACTTGTCGCTGTAGCGGCGCATCGGGGAGCGGCTTCTGGTGGTCCTGACGTCTCAGGCCACCCCCCTGGACAAAGTTCTGCCCACACAGTCAGTACACCTCTCCTACACTTGTCTCCCGCACTAAGATCATCTCGCAGAGAATGATCCCAGCCTAACCCTCCCTATTCTCTCCTATTCTGCAAGAAAAAACTACATTGAAGACTCAAACTCGCGATCGAGTAACTGCCGGGATCGAGGCGCAAACTCGCGACCTTGCGGATACGAGCCGAGCACTCTACCACTGAGCCAGCCGTTAAAATCTATGCTAAAAATCTTCCATTCCGAAAGCCGAAAAATTCTGAATTCCGAAAAGTGTCTGGTCCCAAGGCTTTCGGATAAAAGGTTGTGCACCTGTATTACAGTGCACAAACCTTACTTAATGCTACATAAGGGAGACTTGTTGTACGTCATGGCTTCCTATACTTTACCACATTGCATGTTGCAGTTTTGATTTACACACATTTTACATGCAACAGTTTTCTCACAGCACATCAAATGAAGCCAGGATTAATGATTGGGACCTGGTATATTTTCATTTTCCATTCTTCTATCAACTTGTCTCAAAACTGCTCCAGAGCAAATAATCTTAAACCTTTAAGTCCTTCCAAGCAACTTGAACTCCATCAGCTTGGTGCTCTTCTGAACTGCTCCACGGTTCCTGTATCTTGTAAACGAACTAAAACTAGATGCAATAACCCAAATGCCACCGAACCAGACTGGTGCTGAAAATAATTATATTCAGCGAAAGGTTGGTTGCAGTAATCATGACCCTTCAATGACCTATACACAGTTGCATGGGGTAATTTTCCCTCTCCTCTGCTTTCATTATATTTAAATATTAAGTACAATAAACCATCTCAATAATGGACCTCTAATAGCGGATTTTGGTTATAATTGACCGAGGCTCCCATTGAACTAGCTCTCCACTTACATAAGTTACCCCCTGAGCTGATGCCACATGGAGGGAGCTTCCAGTTGCGGGCAGGGCGAGAGGGAATAACATGAAGGTGGCGTGAGTACCAGGCCCCTCCCCGGCACACCCACCGCGTGTGGGGCCAGTGGCTCTGCCGCTCCCTGGCCTGTGAATTCCTGCTTGTTTATCCCCCCCCCCCCCCCCCCCCCCCCCCCCCGTGGCGATTCTTCCCCTCCCAGTCTTGGGGTAAACTCTAAAGCTGAGGAAACATTCATCAAGTGACAGCCCACGGGGTTATATATTTGTGTGTTTCAGTTAAAACATTTGCTTAGGTATGTTTTTCCTCTTTTTCTTCCCCAATGTTAAAACATGATGAAGATCCATGGGTGTAAATCCCTGCAGGATGAGTTAGCCCCTGGTACAGCACTGTCAACTCTGTTTGAGAAATGGGGTCAAGATTTACATCGGGCGGCGCCTGCCTGCCCTGCTGGAAAGAGTTCTTGTCCAAGTGAAATGGAATAATCATAATAATGAAGAATTATAAACTGTTCATTAAGTTGTTATGAGCAATGTAAGACTTATAAATTTAGGTTCTCCAATATTTAAAAGAGCTCCATGTTCAACATTTTGTGCGATACTCAGAGAGTTTATCATAACCGTATGCCTCTAACCGTACTTTAAAGGAATACAGGTACATTTATATTTGTACATATGATTTGCTTACGTATTGGTTTATGTTTAAAAGTTGCTGAATATCATCTCTCTGATTCAGAGACGAAGCCTTCTGGCAGGTGAACTGAGCTGATATGTGACGCCGATGTACACAGACCACTAGTAAAGATAGACACAAAGTGCTGGATTAACTCAGCGGGCCAGGCAGCATCTCTGGAGAACGCGGATAGGTGACGTTTTAGGTCGGGAACCTTTGTCAGATTGATTGTAGGGGGAAGGGGGCAAGAAAAGGCCAGGGCAAATCAGGGATTTAACTGATGACCTCAGGAAGGGAGGTTCTCTGAAAGGACAATTGTTGGCCAAGTGTGATCCCAAGAGGGATACATTATTGCAAACTGTGGAACATGTTAACCAACTTAGTGGAGAAAGGGTCGGGGGGAGGGGAGTGTCTGTAGAAGTTACTGGAAATGAGCAAATTCAACATTCATACAACTGGTATATTTATATTCCTCCCACTATTAGTTTCTTCCCCCTGTTCAGCAACTCCTAAGCAGGGAGCAGCAAGATAGGATCGCTCTTTGGGCGAGTGTCGCTCTTTGGGCCAGTTACCCAGGCATGTCCTGATACACCATCCTCTTCTCTCATTCATTGCCATCAGATCTATTTCTCAAGCTGAGCCACCTGTGGGGACAAACAACCCAAGCACAGTCCATTGTTAAAATGGTGAAATAGAATAGAATAGTTTCTTTATTGTCATTGTAACATGAACCATGTACAACAAAATTTAAAAATGTCAGCCAGTCAGTGCACCATTCAAACATTTCTAAAAGCTAACGATACATACAAGGTAAAATATTTAAAAAAGATAAACAACTAAAGTAAATATCATGAAAATAGCACGCGTAAACACCCAGCCCTACATCCTTCTGTCGGTTTCACAGTGTACCACAGTCCCTTAGTATGTATCGCCCCTGCGTTCCTCGGCAGCTACATTTAGTGCCTTTATAGCAGTGGGGTAAAAACTGTTTTTAAGTCTGTCCTTGTCCTTGTAGATCTGTACCATCTACCTGACGGCAACAGTTCAAACAGGGAGTGTCCGGGGTGGGAAATGTCCTTTATAATACTCTGGGATTTTTTGATGCAGCGGGAACTGTGTAAGTCCTCCAAGGTAAGGAGAGGGCAGCCGACAATCCTCTGGGCATTGTCAATGGCCCTCTGGAGCGCTCTCCTCTGAGCCGCTGTGCAGCTGGTGTACCATACGCATACACAGTATGTTAGGATGCTCTCAAAGGACAGCAGCAGTCTCTGATTGATGTTTTTCTTCCTGAGCACCCTCAGAAAGTGCAGTCTCTGCTGGGCCTTTTTCAGCAGCGCAGTGGTGTTCACGCTCCACGTCAGGTCCTCCTCAATATGGATTCCCAGGAAGCGGAAATCCGCCACCCTCTCTACACAGTCCCCTCTGATAATTAATGGTACCATGTCCGTTTTATTCTTCCTGAAGTCTATTATTATTTCCTTTGTCTTTAAGGTGTTGAGGTGCAGGTTATTTTCTCCACACCACACTGTCAGCTGCTCCGCCTCATCACGGTAGGCGTACTCATCCCCCTCGGAGATGAGTCCCACCACCGTAATGTCATCCGCAAATTTGACAATGGTGTTGCTGTGGTGGGCGGGGGTGCAGTCATGTGTGTAGATGGTGTAAATCAGGGGGCTCAGCATGCAGCCCTGTGGAGAGCCGGTACTGAGGCTGAGAGCCGTGGATGTGTGATGGCCCACTCTGACTCTCTGGCTGTGACCCGACAGGAAGCTATTTATCCACATGCAGGTGGAGTGTGGAAGTCCCAAGTCCCCCAGTTTGTCCACCAGTTTGTGGGGAAGGATGGTATTAAAAGAAGAGCTGTAGTCCACAAAGAGCATCCGCACGTAGCTCCCCTGCTGCTCCAGGTGAGACAGTGCAGCATGAAGTGCTGTGGCTACAGCGTCCTCTGTAGATCTATTCCCTCTGTACGCAAACTGGTGGGGGTCAAAGCTTCGGGGCAGGAGTGATGTGATATGACCCCGGACCAGTTTTTCAAAACACTTCATCACCACTGGTGTGAGTGCGACTGGCCGGTAGTCGTTGAGGCTGGAAATTTAGGGTTTTTTTGGGCAAGGGGACTATGGTTGCGGACTTCAGACAGGGTGGGACAGTGGATTGGGCCAGAGACTGGTTGAAAATCCTCGTACAGACTCCAGCCAGCTGGTCTGCGCAGTCCTTCAGCACGCGTACAGAGACGCCGTCGGGTCCAATAGCCGTCCTTGGATTGATGGCCCGCAGCGTGCGCCTCATCTCATGCTCCTCTATCTTGTGGGTTAGGCTGCTGCGGACCATATGGTGTGATGTGGCTGTCTCAGGTCGCACCACTTCAAAGCGAGCAAAGAAGAGGTTCAGCTCCTCTGCCAACGAGGCATCACCCTCAGCAGCTCCAAGGTTGGTCTTATAGTTGGTGAGATACTGGATCCCCTGCCACACCTGCCTGCTGTTGTTACTGTCCAGGTGGTCCTCTATCTTCCTCCTGTAGTCTGATTTGTCCTCTCTGATGCTTCTCTTGAGGTTAGCTCGGGCCGTGCTGTAAAAAGCGCTATCGCCAGTCCTAAAAGCGGTGTTCCTCTCTTTTAACAGCCGCTGGACCTCCCGGGTCATCCAGGGCAAAGGGCCACCAGTTTACTTTCTTTACAGTATAGGTGAGAAATCACATGGACATACATTTGAATTTGCAATTTTGGAGCAGGATCCGTCATTAGGTCATAGAGTCATTCAGGTTATGGGGTTGTACTGTGTGGACACAGGCTCCTCCTCGGCCCAACTTGCCCGTGCCGATCAAGATGCCCCATCTACACTAGTCCCACCGGCCCTCATTTGGCCCATATCCCTCTAAAACGTCCCTCTCCATGTACCATGTTGAAAGTCCAACATTCAATGGAGTCACGGCAGATTATAATCCTGAATTCCCATCTAGCCCCCGTAACCTATTACCTCTCCACACCTCCACCTTAAAAATATTCCAAGAATTTGCTTCCATTCCTCTTTCCAAAGAGTTCTAAATTTAAACAAACATCTGAAAGAAAACATTCCCCCACAACTTTTTACTTAAATATATAAACTCTTATTTTTAATTAGTGAGCCCGAGATATTGATACCCCACAAGAGGCAATAATTTGGCCTGGACCCCCAATGCAATATTTCACCACTCACCCATAGCCCCCAACTGCACAGGCGCACCTCATTTCCCCTCATCCCTAGCTCTCTCTCCCCCTCCTCTTCATCCTCCCTCTTCTTTCCCCTCTCCCCTCTCCCCTCCCCAATCCATCTATCACCTCTCTCCCTCTCCTTTCCCCTACCCTCAGTCACTCACTCCCTCCCTCCATAGCTCCTCTCCCCTCCCTATCCTCATATCCCTATATCTCCCATCTCCCCCACCACTCACCTCCCCTATCCCCCCCATTATCCCTCCTCATCTCCCCCACTGCCCTCCTCTCCCTCTATTCCCCACTGCCCCCTTCTCTACTCCCGCTCCTCTCCCTCTATCCCCTCTCCTCCCCCACTCTCCCTCCCCAGCATTTCGAGGTTGCTGCTCCCCTCCCCTCTTGCGTGCCCCGGAGGAGCATCAGCCATCAGCGCCGTCAGAGCCAGGCCTCAGATTGGCCCGGAAGCACCAGCAGCTATGGCTGCGCGGAGAAAAGACGGGGGAAGGCCATGGGGAGAGGGGGATATCACGGGGAGGGGGCAGGAGCCAGCGAGGGGGACCAGACTGGGAGGGGCTGGAGCTGCGGGGCATGGAGAGGGCGGTACATTTGGGATTCACAGCGCACGCTGGACACTCTCCCCTGCCGGGATCAGATTCACCGCTTTCCGTCTGGCGACATCGTCGCGCAGGGTCGGGCCTCCCTCAGCTCCAGTAAAGATGCAATGGCGCAGGAAGGGGCGGACCGTCCCGCAGAGTGACAGGAGAAAAGACCAATCCGTGCAGGGCTGACTGGCAGGAGAGGAGATCGATCTGCGCATGCGCGGGTTTTACGATTTTAAAACCTCGCTAATGTTTACATTATACCACCGATCGGAACAAAACGGTGCACTCGCAGCACAGGAGAACGGTGAGTGAGCTGGCTATCGCGTACCATTTTTGCGCAAGTAGAAAAAACCGCACAAACCAGAAGAGCACAGGATCAAAGCTTTAGTTATGTATAGATAGAGAGAAGATAGTTGCAGCTGAAAAATTAACAATTTTCCCTCCAAAATCCCTGCATGCATTTAAATACTCCAATCACCTAAAGTCCTAATAGCAGCAACTTTAACAATTTAGAGATACAGCATGGAAACAGGCCCTTTGGCTCACTTTGCCGACCAGCGATCCCTGCACATTCGCACTATCCTACATACTAGGGGAAATTTACAATTTTTTCCGAACAATTAACCTAAAAACCAAAACATCTTTGGAGAGTGAGAGTAAACGGAAGCACCCCAAGACTTCCAGCATTCACTTACGGAAATTACAAACAAAACTATCGCAGTTGTTACTTTTGCAAACTGATAAGATGGGCATGAGCTGGGTTTTGATTTGATTGCAGTGAACTGTAAAAAATGGGAGATGATTACTCTTGCCAGACCTCAGGAGAAACAAGACTGGAAGCTGAAAGAAATCTCTTTTACCTCAGACAAAGTAATTGATATCTGGAATAAATTGTCATCAAAGAAAGTCAATGTTAAAGGGAAGAGAGACAAGCTTTTGAATTTGAAGTGGATTGAAAGTTACAGGAGTAAATTCCATACAGATGGTAGTAAACTCTACAGAGAGCTATTAGTTCAAGCCTTTGCAAATCAAAATATCTGCAAATGCAGCTGGCCAATCTTCAGTATTATTGAGAGGTTTTGATGGAGCAATTGTATTTTCTCCACGGAGACAGTAATAAGTGTCTTTCAGCTTCAAGTTATAATTGATATTCAAGGCAGAGATGAGGTGAACGTTCTTTAACATATTGTTTTATGTATGAAATGCTTCTCATCACATTATTGTGCAAGCATTGTCCATTAGATCACTTGGGAGGAAATTAGCCAAATATTTCAAGCACAGGGAAATGAGAAGCTCTAGATAGCAATGTTACAAAATTTTGAGATTGTAAAAATCAAGTCTTTAATTTATCCCATCAGATAAAGCACAAAAATAAGTTTAATTTGACACCTAATTCACTTTCATATCTTCAGTATTAAAAAAAGGTATGGCCATTTTCATACTCAGAAATTAGCATCTTGTTCCCTATTGCTTTTTCATTGACTTAACACAAAAGCTGTGATTGAGAACATTTAAAAGCCCATAACTTTCTTAAAACTTAAGAGAACTGAAAGAAATGTTCAGTTATTATAGATTGAAGCATTCTGAAACAAATATGAAACAATCTTACTTAGATGACTTGAAATTAAAGCATATAATTAGTTAGTTTCCTAATTGATCTAGTAATTACAATTACTAGATCAATTAGGAAACTAATTATCATCTATCATCTAAACATCTATACATTTCTTAAGAATAAATTAACATTTTTAAATAGCCTAAGTGTCCAAATAACATTCACACAAGAATTCAGAATATAACATACTTTTTAAATCTATTGCCATTATAAATCAAATGGAAGGAATTTAGTTTAATACCTGAAGCTGGCCATTTAAATCAAAATTGCCAAGTGGGATTTTCTGGAATGCAACCAAATCGTTGAGTATGCGGTGATTTTGGTCCCCAATATCAGCAGCACGTCACAAAATGCCGAGAGTACGGAGGAAAAAATCACCGTTTTGCAACTTTCAATGTGAATTAAAGCTACAAGAAACACTATTATACATAAAAATAAACTTTATTCTCTGGAGCGCCCGTACATTAAATCCGGCCCTTGGCATTGAGGTCTTCAGAAATGATGAGAGGGAAATCAGACCAGAGTTGATGTGGACGGGTGAATTTTTTTTTAGAATACACAGAACGATTCTTTAGCAGGACTTGCACTCCAACAAATTAATCCAGACCAGGGGGGAAAATGAACGGGTTTTTCTTTACCCCCCCCCCCCCCCCCTAGCGGTGCCAAAATCGCGCACTTGGCCAGTGGAAGAATTGGCAGCGCAGCTTAATTGGTATCATCTAAAGAAAGTTCTCTAGGTTATACTGAGAGGGAATGGAGGGTTCTGAAGGTAAGGCACTCTAGACTAAGGGCAAAAAAAAATTTGTTTAGGCACGGACTTGTAGGGCCGAGATGGCCTGATTTTAGAACCCATGTAATTGTTATATGGTTATATGGTGTATAACTTCTGACACAAGAATGAGAATATAACTCATTTTAAATCTCATTGTCAATGAGGATTTATATCCAGTTAACAAATGGAAGGAACATTAAACAGTTAATACCTGAATTAATGGCCATTCAAATCAACTTGCCTGTAGCACACATGATGCCACGCATGCCAAGACTGATTTTTAGGTTGCGGTGCACATAGTCCTTTTCCCTTCAAATACACTGCCTATTCACTCTTAAAAAATCACGTTTGTATCAACTCCAAACGTGAATTTGC
Organism: Leucoraja erinaceus; assembly: GCF_028641065.1. Taxonomy (NCBI): domain Eukaryota; kingdom Metazoa; phylum Chordata; class Chondrichthyes; order Rajiformes; family Rajidae; genus Leucoraja; species Leucoraja erinaceus. Next base: position 572,658 of record NC_073402.1, on the reverse strand, counting down.
CATGCATCTTAAGAAAAATTTTATACATCTCACCTAAAGCTATGTATTTGATTTTTGCACCTCCTAGATAAAGTCCTGAATGTCCCCTATCTATCGGCATATGACGGCTTCAGAAGAGCACGGAAAAATCACTCCAGCGATTAACAAGTCGGTGCCGAACAAATTTTTTTTCCCCCCTTAGTCCCACCTGCCTGCACTCATACCATAACCCTCCATTCCCTTCTCATCCATATGCCTATCCAATTTATTTTTAAATGATCCAATGAACCTGCCTCCCACCACTTCCACTATAATCCAGGAACCAGTTCGGAAAAAAAAAGTTCGTTTTTTAACACCCCCCCCTCCCCTCAAAAGTGCCCTTATCGCGCACATGGCCAGTGCCTCTTGCAGCGCCGCTGAAGGTATTCTCAAAGAGAAAAGCTCTAGTCCACATCAACTCTGTCTGATCCCTAACTACATTTAAAGAAAGTCTATCAGTCCCCCCTTAACCTTCTGCGCTCCAGAGAATAAAGACCTAACTTATTCAACCTATCTCTGTAACTTAGTTGTTGAAACCCACGCAACATTCTAGTAAATCTCCTCTGATACTCCTCTCTATCTGTGTGACATCCTTTGTTAATTGGGCATGTACCAAAATTGTACAAGGTACTCCAGATTTGTAAGTATGCACCAATGCCAAGATAGGGGATGTTAACATTACATTTCCAAAGTCTTCAGATACTTTAATGCTCTGATTGGAGCAAAAAAGGCTGAAAGATACCAGATGGAGTTTAATGCTGATAAATGTGAGGTGCTACACTTCTTGGCAGGACAAATCAAAATCCCTCTGTTCAACTGTATGTCTCTTGTATTTTATATACTTTTTATCAGATCTCCCCACAATCTCTGGAGCATTCCATAGAAAACAATCCAAGTCTGTGCTCTAAAGAAAGCTTTTGAGATTAATTGCCTTTAAAATCAGAGCACTTGAGTATTGGGGCTGGGAGTGACATGGATAGTACAAGGCATTGGCAGACCAAAAACAAAGAGTATGGTGTACAATTTTGGTGTTCCCGATTACAGGAAGCATGTCAACATTATAGACCATCACAGAGATCACCAAACTCGTTAACCTGGGCATCAACCCCTCCCTCTGCAAGGTGGAATAAGTTACTTCTTTATTCTCTGGAGCGCAGAAGGTTAGGTTAGACAAGCAGAGGTCTTTAAAACCCTGATGAGTGGCGTTCCACAGAGCTGATGTGCAGACAAGCTCCTCTTCCCCTTTGAGAATAGGGACTGCACAAGAGTACATGACTAAACAGAATCAAGTATGCAGAAGTTACAACGGTGATATGGCCTCATCTTTACAACAACGAGAGTTGGCCTACAGGTGTGGTACAGCTTCTTAGTTGCATGGTGTGCTGGCAGGTTCCTTGCCCTTAACTCCAAGAATACCAAGGAGCTCATTGTAGACTTCAGGAGGTCCAGAGGTATGGCACGCACACCCCCCATCCACATTAAGGGGACGGAGGTGGAACGTTTTTTCTAGCTTCAGGTTCTTGTAGGGCCGAGATCTCCAATGACCTCTCTTGGACGTGCAATACCTCAACTTGGTTAAGAAGGCTCACCAGCGTCTCTTCATCCTGAGGAATGAAGACAGCATATCCAGTCTCCTCAAATCCTGGTGAACTTCTATAGCTGCAGAATCGGAGCATCCTTACAGCTGCCACGATGTATGTATGGCACACATGCTCTGTCCAAGATGCCAAGAAGGATTTGCAGATGGTGCACATAATCCTTTTCCCTTCATACCCTGCCTATACAGTCTCTTAAATGCCACGTTTGTATCTACTCCAAAGCAATTGTCTGCACAGGGCGCTCAACATTAAAATGGCCCATCTCTCACCCCAACCTATGTACTTTTACCCTCCTACCATCCGGGAGGCGCTACAGGTCTCTCCGTGTCCGACCCAGCAGGTCGAGGAACTTGTTCTTATATACTTTTATCACTCTACTACCCACAACCCTCTGGAGCATGCCATAGAAAACCCCCCCCCCCCCCCCCCCCCCCCCCGGAGACTTATTATTGGCAAAATCAGATCATTTGCTATGGGGGTAGGGGGAGATGCTAAATAGACATTTGTTGTCTCTGTACTGTACACTGACAATGACAATTAAAACTGAATCTGAATCGGAATAAACAGGTCCCTGTCCGAATGGCACGCTGTGGCGAGTGGAGTGCCGCAAGGCTCAGTGCTGGGACCGCAACTATTTACAATATATATTAATGATTTAGATGATGGGATCAAAAGTAACACTAGCAAATTTGCAGATGACCCAAAGCTGGGTGGCAGTGTGAACTCCGAAGAGGATGCTAGGAGGTTGCAGGGTGGCTTGGACAGGTTGAGTGAGTGGGCTGATGCATGGCAGATGCAGTATAACGTAGATAAAGGTGAGGTTATCCACTTTGGTGGCAGGAACAAGGAGCCAGGTTATTATCCAGTGATATCAGATTAGGAAAAAGGGAAGTGCAACGAGGCCTGGGTGTCCTTGTACGCCAGTCACTGAAAGTGAACATGCAGATATATCAGGCAGTGAAGATAGCTAATGGCATGCAAGGTAGATAAAAGTGCTGGAGAAACTCAGCGGGTGCAGCAGCATCAATGGAGCGAAGGAAATAGGCAACTTTTCGGGCTGAAACCCTTCGTCAGCTAATGGCATGTTGACTTTGATAACGAGAGGATTCGAGTGTTGTACAGTGGTACAGGACCCTGGTGAGATCACATCTGGATATTGTGTGCAGTTTTGGTCTGCAGTTGTACAGAGCCCTAGTGAGACCACATCTGGAGTATTGTGTGCAGTTTTGGTCTCTTAATTTGAGGAAGGACATCCTTGCTATTGAGGTTAATCCCCAGGATGGCAGGACTATCATATGAGGAAAGATTGGAGAGACTGGGCTTGTATTCACTGGAATTTAGAAGGATGATAGGGCATTTTATAGAAACGTATAAAGTTTTAAAAAGGACTTGACAAGCTAGATGCTGGAATAAAGAAGAATAAGAATAAAGGGGAGGTCATTTAAAACTGAGATGAGAAAAAAGTTTTTCACCCAGAGACTTGTGAATTTGTGGAATTTGTGGAACAGAGGGCAGTGGAGGCCAATTCACTGGATGAATTTAAAAGAGAGTTAGATAGAGCTCTCGGGGCTAGCGGAATCAAGGGATATGGGGAGAAGGCAGGCACGGGTTACTGATTGTGGATGATCAGCCATGATCACAATGAATGGCGGTGCAGGCTCGAAGGGCCAAATGGCCACCTCCTGCATCTATTTTCTATGTTTCTATATTTCTATGTCCAATCGCTCAATGTAGCAAATCCCCCTATTCCAGGCATCATTTTGGTAAGCCCCCTCTGCATCCTCTCCAAAGCCTCCACGCTTCCTGTAATGTGGCGACCATAAGTGTACGCAATACTCCAAATGCGGCCTAAGCTGCATCACGACTTTGTGACTCTTATACTTAATGCTCTGACTACTGAGTGCAAACATACCATATGCGTTCTTTACCACTTTACTTGTGTTGCCACTATCAGGGAGTTGTGATCCCTCTGTACATCAATGTTGTGAAAGGTCATGCCATTAATTGTACATGTTTCCCTTACATTAAAATCAACAAACCCTCTTTTTTTAGCTCAATGGAATAATTCCTGATTTGTTGGTGCTGACCAGTTTTTTTCTAGGAACATTTTAGATCCATTGCTATTTTTTGGAAATGTGACAGGTAAGTGGAGGTTCACCTCCAATGTAAAATAGGTGGAATAGGGAGAGTCTCTCATGAAACAATATTGATTCACTATAGACACAAAATGTTGGAGCTACTCAGCGGGTTAGGCAGCATCTCTGGAGAGAAGGAATAGATAAGGTTTCGGTTCAACATCAGACTGACCCGAAACGTTAAGCATTCCTTCTCTCCAGAGATGCTGCCTATCCCACTGAGTTACCCCAGCATTTTGTGTTTCCCTTCAGGTAAGCCAACAGCTGCAGTTCCTTCCTCTCTTTCAAGAGAGAGTTACATTTAGCTCTTAGGGCTAAAGGAATCAAGGGATATGGGGAAAAAGCAGGAACAGGGTACTTATTTTAGATGATCAGCCATGATCACATTTAATGGCGGTGCTGGCTCGAAGGGCCGAATAGCCTACTCCTGCACCTATTTTTCTATGTTCTATGTTCTTACACAGTATTGATCTATGTGGGAACAATGGTCAAAATTCATCAAACATTTTGTTGTGTGATTCTAGAGTCTCATAAAGAACGCAAGACTAACAAAAGTTTAGATGCAGGAAATGCCATGTGAATCATCTGCTATATTATCTTCACATTGAACTTCCTGCTTCTACTGTGAGTCACTTAACAGATTCAGAATCTACTATGAGTCTAGTATGTACCATGAATCACATGCTCTCATATCTTCATACAATTGTCCAGAGACAGCAAGTCCATCAGCACCTTCACCTACTGGGAACATCAAGAACATTTTGTTGTGGATCATCCCTGGCGAATGCGGTGAATTGTGCCCACACTGTCATTAAATGTAGACAAAAATGCTGGAGAAACTCAGCGGGTGAGGCAGCATCTATGGAGCGAAGGAAATAGGCAACGTTTCAGGTTGAAACCCTTCTTTAGACTGATGTGAGGGTTGGGGGGTGTGGGGGGGTGTGGGGGGGGAGAAGAAAGGAAGCGGTGAGGCCAATGGGCCGAGGGAGAGCTGAGGGGAAGAGAAAGTAGGGACTACCTGAAATGAGAGAAGTCAATGTTCATACCTCTGGGGTACAAACTGCCCAAGGGAAATATAAGGTACTGCTCCTCCAATTTACAGTGGTCTTCACTCTGGCCATGGAGGAGGCCCAGGACAGAAAGGTTGGATTCGGAATGGGAGGAGGAGTTGAAGTGCTGAGCCACCGGGAGATCAAGTTGGTTATTGCGAACTGTAAATTAAATATTATTAACTGTTCTGATATTATTGCTGTCAGTTGATTCAAGCCACTAAAGGATTGGTATTCAATTGATCACAAAATCATTTTTAGATTGTGGCCAGGCACTTCTATTTATCATTTTAAAGGAATGTTTTCAATGTTACTTTCTGTGTGGGCTGTAAGTAACAGTAAGTTTGTCATTCTTGAAGGACTAAATATAAAACTGGGCACGAGTCTCTCCTGTTTGATTTATTTCTTTCATATTCAACTTTATGTTGAAACCTTGCTTTATTTATCTCTTCTTATAAATGAGCCGCCTGATTGGCAGCAGATTTGCAGAATTGTAAAAGTTCAACTGGCCTAGTCAACTCAGTCCCTCCTCAAAAGCACATGACTGACTCAAATCCTTGAATTATAAACTGCTGTGAGTAACATACTGGCCAGATGTAAGCCCATTAGTCCATGTAGCCTGAACCAAGGAATAATAGGTGTCTGGGCTGTGGGTGCTTCATGTCTGACTGCTTGGCATTGTGTGAGAGCTGCCGCAGAAACCATGGGAACCCAAATCTGTGTGCGGAGGTCTGTAAGTCTCCATGCACCAAGTGTTCACATTCAGAAGATAGACACAAAGTGCTGGAGTAACTCAGCCAGGCAGTCAACATCTCTAAGGAAAAGGATGGGTGATGTTTTGGGTCCAGACCCTTCTTCAACCTGCAGATATGTTTTTAGTTTGTTAGCAGGCAAACACATCATTAATTGCCCTTGACAAGATGATGGCACAGCCCCAGAATAGAAGGACGTACCTTTAGAAAGGAGGTGGAGAAGAATTTCTTTAGCCAATGGGTGGTGAATCTGTGGAAGTCACAGACACAGCCACAGACGGCTGAGGAGGACAAGACATTGGGTATTTTAAAAGCAGAGATTGGTCAGTTATTGGTGTCAACAGTTATGGGGAGAACGCTGGAGAACAGGGTTGAGAGGAAAAAATAGACCAGCCACGATTGAATGGTAGAGGAATCTCGATGGGCTGCCTGGCCTAAATCAGCTCCTGCCTTATGGTCTTATTTGAGTTAAAACATAGAAACATAGAAAAATAGGTGCAGGAGTAGGCCATTTGGCCCTTTGAGCCAACACCGCCATTCGTAGCAAAAGGATTTGAATATAGGAGCAGGGAGGTTCTACTGCAGCTGTACAGGGTCTTGGTGAAACCACACCTGGAGTATTGCGTACAGTTTTGGTCTCCTAATCTGAGGAAGGACATTCTTGCCATAGAGGGAGTACAGAGAAGATTCACCAGACTGATTCCTAGGATGTCAGGACTTTCATATGAAGAAAGACTGGATAGGCTCGGCTTGTACTCGCTAGAATTTAGAAGATTGAGGGGGGATCTTATAGAATGTTACAAAATTCTTAAGGGGTTGGACAGGCTAGATGCAGGAAGATTGTTCCCGATGTTGGGGAAGTCCAGAACTAGGGGTCACAGTTTAAGGATAAAGGGGAAATCTTTTAGGACTGAGATGAGAAAAACATTTTTTACACAGAGAGTGGTGAATCTCTGGAATTCTCTGCCACATAATGTAGTTGAGGCCAGTTCATTGGCTATATTTAAGAGGGAGTTAGTTGTGGCTAAAGGGATCAGGGGGTATGGAGAGAAAGCAGGTACAGGATACTGAGTTGGATGATCAGCCATGATCATATTGAATGACGGTGCAGGCTCGAAGGGGTGAATGGCCTACTCCTGCACCTATTTTCTATGGTTCTATGTTAATATGATTATGGCTGATCATCTATAATAGTAAGATTAAACGAGAACTTACCAGTTTGAAGTTTGATCTTTGAAGTTTGACAATATAGGCTATCTCTATCTCCATCTGTATTTTATGAGGAGTTACGATGAGGGATTACGTGAAGAACCCGTTCAGCACGCATGCGCGGCATACTTCAAAGCAGCGGTGTGGAATCACAGATAGACACAGTTATTGAAGTAAACATAGTAAAGATAAGGAGATATCAGTTTATGAATTTGACCCATATTATTGAGGGTGGGAGTGGAGGGCACGTAATCCCGCATCGTAACTCCTCATAAAATACAGATCAAACTTCAAACTGGTAAGTTCTCGTTTAATCTTACTATTTTACTTCGGAGTCACGTGAGTGATTCCGTGAAGATTTCAAAGCTCTGTGATTTCAAACCGTGTAACAGTTATTACTACATCACTTCCGAAGTCTTTGTTGTTATCGTAATCAACCAACGATTGTACAATAACAACAAAGAAATTAAATTGCTCCCCTGGGCTTAAATTAAATATTTGCAGTCTGTAAAATCTTTCTTGCAAATAAAACAGGTTTTGCCAACGGCTTATTATAAAATTTCTGAACGGTCTTTCCCCCCACCATCCTGCTGTAGCCAGGATGTGGTTTATAGGCACGCCCATTCTTTTAGCCGTCGACGTGGATGCTGCCCTGGTGGAATGAACTTTGCACATGTTAGTTTTTATCCCAGCAGCTTTTAGCACCTGCTTGAGCCATCTCGAAATGGCTCGTCACCCGACCATAAGGTTTTTTATGACCCACAAGGCTTTTCATCTCCCTCGAATATTTTGGTTGTGTCTATGTAGGATAATAGGGTCATGGCACATTACCGTGTTTCTGGCGGGTAAGCCTGGAATTCCACGACTGGATTAGGTGTTCCTGGTCTGCTCTGTTTGATCATTCCCTGGATAACGACAGAGATCTGGTCTGGAGCTGTGAGCATGCTGTCCAGTCGCGATAGGTGTAATGACTGGACCCTCTGTGCAGCTACAAGTGCCATCAACATGAGTGTTTTGAGCATAGATGGTTTCAGGTTGAGGGATCTGGCTGGTGGGCATCCCCTGAGGTATGTCAGGACCACACTGACATCCCATATATGGGTGAACTGTGGTCTAGGGGTCAGAGTTGTAAATACCCTTCATTAGTTTGACCACCAGCTGGTGGGACCCCATGGCCTGTTGTCCTGGAGCTGGTTTTAAATAGACAGGCAGGGCAATTCTAGCTGTGTTGATGGCTCTGTAGCTGAGTCCTTCATCGTGGTGAAGGTTCGCCAGGAATTCCAGTACGTTGGTAACTGTAGCGGTTGAGTAGGTGGTCCCTGTATCCAAGCAGTACTTCTCCCATTTTTTGATGCTGGACAAGTGCTGTTTTTTAGTGGATGTTCAGAGGGATGCTGACATGGTGTCGACGGTTTGTTATGATAATCCCAGTCCCAGAAGTGGTTTGTGCAGCATCTGCAACCCAGGAGTTTGATTTTCTCATGGCACGGGTGGCTTGTGCCCAACACTGGGTGTTAATAATTCTGGGTCACTAGGGAATACCATCGGAGTTCCAACAACCATGTCATGGAGTATTGGGAACCATGGCTGTGTAGGCCAGTCGGGTACTATCAAAATACCTGAAGCAGATTCCATTTGTACTGTGCGTAGTCCCCGACTGATGAGGCAGAAGGGAGGAAATGAATAGAAGAAAAATTTCCCCAATCCAGCGCGAACGCATCTACCGCTGCTGCCTCAGGGTCTGGTTCCCAAGCGACATACATAGGTACCTGGTGATTTAGTCTAGATGCAAATAAATCGATATCTAGCGTGCCATATTGCTTGATAACTTTTGTGAAAAATATATTTTTGGGGGGTTTTAACATCCATTCGATGTTGTCATTAAATTTACGTGATCTAGTGTCTGCCACTGTATTTAGCTTACCTGGTAGGTAAGTTACTGATAGCCAAATATGTCTTTGGACACACCATTGCCAAATTGTATTGACCAACTTGTCGCATGATACCGATTTTATGCCGCCCATATGGTTAATGTAGGCCACCACCGTAGTAGTATCTATTTATAATCGTACATGCAAGTGATGCATATTTATGCATATGCTTTTAAACCATAAAAAGTCACCCAAACATCTCTAGATAATTAATGCCCAGTGTAAGTGGTAAAGATGATTCTGAGTTAGTCCATCTACTACTTGTGCTGGATATAGAGTTAGTTGTTCCCCAGTCTTGAGCACTGGCATCTGTTTGGATAACTGACGTAGGGTTAGTGATGATAATAGGCTGAAACTACGTCAAACGTTTTTTGCCCACCACTGTAGTTCTGATATTACTTCAGTGGGTAACTTCATGAAACGATCATAATGACCTGTATGTCGTTTTTGGTACAAAGGTCCGAATTATGTAGCTGGAAATGCTGCTACCATTATCCCAATTACTCTGTTACTTGTCGAGTAGTTGGTAGTTTGTTGACCATTAAATTGTTGTACGATTGTGCCAATTCAACTATGTTGTCTCTTGGCAATGTTACAGTCATGTAGACTGAATTAATTGTGAAGCCCATGATAGAGGATGGCTTCAACTTAGATTTATCTGGATGTAAGACAATCCCAGGGTTTCGAATATCTGTTTGGTAGCTGAACAGCTAACATAGTCAAATTCATGGTCTTGCCTTCCATTTAGGGTATCATCAAGATATGCCATGACAATATGTTTTTGTCTTCTGAATATTGCCAGAGCTGGTTTTAGTGTCTGGGTGACACTCTTGGGCTGATGTGAGTCCATTGAGTAACGCTTTAAACTGCTATAGCTGCCCCATCCAGTTAAATTTCAGGTATCTACGATGATCCTTGTGAATGGTACTAAATGGTAAACATCTTTAAGATGAATGCTTGCCATGAAGTATCCTTTGGAATTTAATTGTTTGGCAGTAACAACCAGTTCCATTTTGAAATGTATATACTTAACACACATATTTAGTGAAGTTAAGCCAATGATGATGGGACATCCGCCATCTTTTTAGGGTTTAGTGAATATTTATGATACGAATTGCAAGGGTTCAGGTTTCCCCATGATACCCTTTGTAATATTCTCACCAGTTCAGCTTGTCCCTCTTGTTTCTTTAACGGAGAGAGGAAAAATACCCTCTGGGGTGAATGTTGACCTGGTGGCAATTTTTCTAGTATGAATTGTATTCACTAATGCCATTGAGTATATACTGATCACTCGTGATAGACTCCCATGTGTTGGTATGCTCTATATACTGGTAGGAACCAGACCTACCTACCTCCATGGTTATGGGTATTCTTCTGGCATTACCCTGCTATCAGTGGTTGTATGGAAGGAGGAGATGTGTGGGGATAGTAGCTGATGAATTTTCAGCATTGCGTAGGGTGGTGCTTTGTCACTTCATCAGTTCCAAGAAAAGCACACACGCATGCACACAACCACGTTCAGATTATACCAAGCATTATTAATTGTGTGCCAAGCTTCAGAGCAGCAGACATCCTGTGTAAATGAGTCAGAGTAATGTGGAGTGAGATAATTGCTCAGTTTGGTCAGCTGACTCTCACTGGGCACTATTTATTATAGATTGGGATATGTTGGAATGTGAGGAAAAGCATTCAGGCCAGGCCTGTGCTGTAATTGTAAGTGGACAGCAACATTTGAGCAAAGGCTTTGTTAAGTTTCCCACTTTCCACCCACACCTCAAAAAATTGTATATCGTGGCCACATTTGAATGACGTGAAGCAATATATCAATATATCTCCGGTCACTTTGTTAAGTCTGTCCAACTCTTAGATTCATTACTGTTGAAGCTGAAGGTGGTTCAGGGGTTTTGTCTTTAGATGAGATTGACTGGATAAGCTTTTCCCACTGGAGAAATGGGCCTTTAGGGAAGATTCACACAAGGTAGATCGGCAGACTTTTAGGGGTAACTGAGGGGGAACCGAATGGCCTAATTCCAGTGAAGGTGGTGGAGGCAGGTCCTTTAATCTTTAAAAATAAATTGGATAGTTATATGAAGGGAAAGGAATGGAAGGTTATGTTCTCATTTACTGTTGAATGGCATTTCCAACATTTAGATTCCTGTTTTTCATTAATCTGTATTTTTTTTTACATAACAATGTCCAAAACAGCATTGTCACATTTCCAACCACAGTTTGAAATTTGTTTGCGCTGTTTAGTGATTAGTTTCCGTTATTCCTACACAGCCATTTCATAAAAAGATGGGTGATGTTTAGGGTCGAGAGTTAGGGGAGAGAGATAATAGAGATATGTAAGGGTACAAAGAGCAGGTGTGAAAACATAGAAAATAGATGCAGGAGGAGGCCATTCGCCCTTCGAGCCAGCACCGCCATTCATTGTGATCATGGCTGATCATCCCCAATCAATAACCCATGCCTGCCTTCTCCCCATATACCTTGATTCCACTAGCCCCTAGAACTCTATCTAACTCTCTATTAAATCCAACCAGTGATTTGGCCTCCACTGCCCTCTGTGGCACAGAATTCCACAAATTCATAACTCTCTGGGTGAAAACATTTTTCTCACCTCAGTCTTAAATGGCCTCCCCTTTATTCTAAGACTGTGACCCCTGGTTCTGGTCTCACCAAACTTTGGAAACATTTTTCCTGCATCTAGCCTGTCTAGTCTTATAATTGTATATGTTTTTATAAGATCCCCCCCTTATCCTTGTAAACTCCAGTGAATACAAGCCTAGTTTTTTCAATCTTGAAAAGGGCAGATCAAAGCAGATGTTGATCAAGAAAATGTAGAATGGTTCATTGTTGAATGAGGGGAAGGTGACAACGAGGCATATAAACAGTAAAATTAATCAGGAGGACAATTAAACTAGTAGGAGGACCAGGGTAGATAAGGGTTGGAGAGAGAGGGAAAGCCAGAGATACTTGAAGTTAGAGAAATCAATATTCATACCATTGGTTTGCAAGCTTTCTTGACGGCAAATCCAGCCAAATTCCCTCTACCAACACTCTCCTCTGCATAGCGGAGCTGGTCCTCACTCTCAACAACTCCTCCCACTTCCTTCAAATCAAAGCGTAGCTACGGGCACTCATATGGGCCCCAGCTATACCTACATCTTTGTAGGGTACGTGAAACAATCCCCGTTTGATATGTTCCAGGCGAACACTGGCCCTATCCCCAAACTCTATCTTTGTTACATTAACGACTGCACCTATGCAGATCTCATGGACATCATCACTAATGAACCATTGTACATTTCCTTGATCGCCATCTGCTTTGTTCTCACATGCTCTCTGTGGTCTTCCATATCTCTAGATTCCCTCTCCCTTAACTCTCAGTCTGAAGAAGGGTCTCGACCGGAGACCCTTCTCTCCAGAGATGCTACCTGCCCCGCTGAGTTACTCCAGCATTTTGTGTCTATCTTTGGTGTAAAACAGCAACTGCAGTTCCTTTCTACACATTTCATAAAAAGGTTCATTTAGCTTTTGCATCAAACACTTACACCAGACTGACGCAAATATCTTTGACAAGAAAATAATCCCATTGATCAATTATCAAAAAATAAATGCAAATAATAAAAAGATTGAAATAAAAATGGAAAATGTTGGAATACTCAGCTGGCCAGGCATTGCCTGTAAATAGAAAAACACAGTTAACATTATTTTGTCTCTCTTTCTGCATTTACTACCTAGATATTTATCAAATGGTCAGAAAAGCGATTGGAAAACTGGCTTTCATTCGAATTATCATAAAATAATGGAATTATACTGAAATATATACAATATGTGTCCTAAATCACAGTTTAAGAGCAGGGCGTGTTTACCTCTCAGTATAATTTTACAAGTTGCTCTGGTTCCATAGTAAATGAGCAGCAGTGACTGAATCCAGTCGCTTCAAGCTGTAAAGAGAGCACAATATCAGGTCTGTAGTGAATTAGTTCTGTCAATGCAACTTACCATTTATTTGTGGATTTAAAGTAATTCTGGCATCTTAATGTGAAAAATATAACCTGTGCTCTTTTTCATTTATGGAGCATTTGGAGCATATTTGAACCTTATGCAGTTGGTGAGGTATTGGTGACTCATTGAGATCAAGGCACCCAGCTTTCTGGTTGTTTATTTTCGACTGCCATCTGTGCTTGTCGTTCTCTCATTAGGATTTCCGCAATAAAAACATTACCAGATTAAAACTCGATTACAAAAGGCAGCTGAGAGATTTAATCATGTTATGTTGTTATTGTTTCAGTTTTGTTGCAACGGACGTTTCAGTGGCACATCTGGTGGAGCTGCTGCTTCACAGCGCCAGAGACCCGGGTTCAACCCTGACCTTGGGTGTTGTCTGTGTGGAGTTTGTACATTCTTCCTGTGAGCGTGTAGGTTTTCTCTGGGTGCTCGGCTTCCCTCCCACATCGCCAAGACATGTGCGTCTGTATATTCATTGGCCTCTGTACAAGTGCCCCTAATGTGTAGGAAATGGATGAGAAAATGGGATAACATGGAACAAGTGAGAACGGGCGATCGATGGGCAGCATGGACTTGGGGGACCGAGGACCCGTTTCCATATGCTGTGTCTCTAAATAATTAAAATAGCACAGTTTCGGTTAATGAAAGTTAGAGCATTCTGTACCTCTAAATAAAAATAATGATTTTTCCTGGAGTGGGAATCAAGAAAGATAATGTGTGGGTGGGAGCTGGTCTGCGTTTCCTTTTGTGTACCTGATACAGTTTCTGAGTTGGAGACTCTAGTGGGGAGTGATCTTGTTCAAGCAGTAATCGGCTGTAGTTATTCCTGGTCTACCCTGCCCACGTGCTGCTATACGAAGCACCAATCAACCTCACACACTCTTCTCCCTAGGGAAAAAGGTACAAGAGCCTGAGAACTATTAGCTCCAGGGACAAGATCACTTTCTCCTCATCAACTGTCACGTTCTACAACAACCCTAACTACCTCAGCTGATTTTCGTATAAGATTGCAGCAAGTAAGAATGTCATTGTTCTACTTCATACCCCTGTGGGCATGAGCAGCATAGATTGGGTTGACAGTCAGAACCTTGTTTCCAGGGTGGCAATGTCCAACACTAGAGGACATCTAGAGGAAAAATCACCCCTTTAAGGTGAAAGGGGAAAGTTTAATGGAGATGTGTGGGACAAGTTTTTTTACACAGAAGGTAAAGAGTCCTGGAACTGATTGCCAGGGGTTGTGGTGGAGGCAGGTACAATAGTGGTGTTTAAGAGACTTTTGGATAGGCACATGGAAGCGCAGGGAATGGAGGGATATGGATCATGTGCAGGCAGAAGAGATCAGTGTAACTTGGCATCATATTTTGCACAAACATTGTGGGCCGAAGGGCCTGTTCCTGTGCTGTAATGTTCTGTGTGACAAATAAATACTACTGCACTTGCTTAATGATCCATCCCCACATTCCAACCTAACACATAACCCTATCTTTCTCATGCATTTCACTAAGATGCTGGAAATAGCCAAACATTTAAATCAATTAAAAACTACTCAATTATTGAAAAATAATAGCAAAGATACACACAAAAAGCTGGAGTAACTCAGCGGGACAGGCAGCATCTCTGGAGAGACGGAATGGATGACGTTTTGGGTCGAGACCCTTCTTCAGAAATAATACCACTCTGTCATAATGTGATACACCATGGAAACAGGCCTTTCGGCCCAACTTGTTCACACTGGACAACGTATCCCAGCTACACCAGTCCCAACTGCCCACATTTGGTCCATATTCCTGTCCATATTCCTCCTCCCTTGACTCCATCCAGGACCCCGAGAATCCTTTCACGTTAAACAGAGGTTCACACGTACCTCTTCTAACCACCATTCTCTGGAGCGCAGAAGGTTAAGGGAGGACCTGATAGAGGTCTTTAAAATGATGAGAGGAATAGACAGAGTTGATGTGGACAAGCTTTTCCCTTTGAGAATAGGGAAGATTCAAACAAGAGGACATGACTTCAGAATTAAGGGACAGAAGTTTAGGGGTAATATGAGGGGGAACTTCTTTACGCAGAGAGTGGTAGCGGTGTGGAATGAGCTCCCAGTGGAAGTGGTGGAGGCAGGTTCATTGGTATCATTTAAAAATAAATTGGATAGGCATATGGATGAGAAGGGAATGGAGGGTTATGGTATGAGTGCAGGCAGGTGGGACTAAGGGGAAAAAATATTTGTTCGGCACGGACTTGTAGGGCCGAGATGGCCTGTTTCCGTGCTGTAATTGTTATATGGTTATATGTACTGCATCTGGTCTTTCCAATATGGGCTCACTATAGACCAGATGTAGACTCGGAGACCATTTTGCAGAACACTTGTGCTCGCACCAACCAGGCCGACCTGATCTCCCGGTTGCCAGTCATTTCAGCTCCCCTTCCTGTTCCCCATCCTGACCTTTCTGTCCTGGGCCTCCTCCATTGCCAGAATGAGGCCACATGCAAATTGGAGGTGCCTCACCTCATATTTTGTTTGGGTAGCTTACACCCCAGCAGTATGAATATTGACTTCTCTAATTTTATCTTCTTCTCACATGCCCTTTCCCTCTCCCTCCTCACCCCCTTCCTCCACCCTCATTGTTTTACTAGTCCCACAGTTCTCCACATTGTTTCTCTTAACATCACACATTCCCTAGCCAATGAACCTGCCTGAGGTCATTTTTGGCCGACCTTGATTGGTCTTGGTTTCTTCTCGCCTGCAGCTCATCATCCTCCCAGCCATACTTTCAGTTTAAAGAAGGGACTCGACCCTAAACATCACCCATCTTGTTTCTCCAGAAATGCTGCATGACCAGATGAGTTACTTCAGAACTTTGTGTCTATACCTACTTCTTTAGTCAATAGCCTGACTGATGAAGCAATGTGTCAAAAGCCTTCTTGACCATCCTATCTAACTGTGACGTCACTCTCAAAGAACTATGTACCGCACCTCTAGATCCCTCGGTTCTACAACACTCCGCAGAACCCTGCCATTCACTGCCCTAGTTTGACTTACCAAAATGCAACACCTCACACTTCTCTGTATTAAACTCCATTAATCATTCCTCAGCCCACCTGTGCAACTGATCAAGATCTTAGCGCAATTTTTGATAACCAGTTTCATGTCATCTTCAAACTTACGAATCATGCTTTGTAAATTCTTATCGTGAATGTTGATATAAACCACAAACAGCAATGTGCGCAAAAACGATCCCTGAGGCCCACCAATAGTCACATGCCTGCAGTGCACTTCCCGGTGGACCCAGCCCCCCCCATATATGCCGGGTCCCTCTTTGTGTCTGGCACCCATGGGCCCGGTCAACCTGCGGCACCCACCACGGCTCCATCCTCAGCCTTCTTCCTTGACCGCCAGCCCCGTCCTTGACCCCCGACCCGCCCTCCGACCTGTTCTCGACCTCCGACCTGGCCTCAACCTCTGACCTGTCCTCGACCCCTGACCAATGTTCAGCACCTCCTCAACCGTAATACCAAATGTCCTCAAGACACTTCCATTAACTGCCCCAAGTTCCCCAGTCTTCACATCTTTCCCCATAGTAAATACAGAGGCAAAATACTGCCAAATCTCCCTGCAGAAACAGGCATTAGACAATAGGTGCAGGAGTAGGCCATTCAGCCCTTCTAGCCAGCACCGCCATTCAATGTGATCATGGCTGATCATCCCCAATCAGTATCCCGTTCCTACCTCTCCCCATATCCCCTGAATCTGCTATCTTTAAGAGCCCTAACTAGCTCTCTCTTGAAAGTATCCAGAGGACCGGCCTCCACCGCCCTCTGAGGCAGAGAATTCCACAGACTCACCACTCTCTGTGTGAAAAAGTGTTTCCTCCTCTCCGTTCTAAATGGCTTACTCCTTATTCTTAAACTGTGGTCCCTGGTTCTGGACTCCCCCAACATCGGGAACATGTTTCCTGCCTCTAACATGTCCAAACCCCTAATAATCTTATATGTTTCAATAAGAACCCCTCTCATCCTTCTAAACTCCAGAATATACAAGCCCAGCCGCTCCATTCTCTCAGCATACGACAGTCCCGCCATCCTGGGAATTAACCTTGTAAACCTGCGCTGCACTCTCTCAATAGCAAGAATGTCCTTCCTCAAATTAGGGGACCAAAACTGCGCGCAATACTCCAGGTGTGGTCTCACTAGGGCCCTATATAACTGCAGAAGGACCTCTTTGCTCCTATACTCAACTCCTCTTGTTATGAAGGCCAACATGCCATTCGCTTTCTTCACTGCCTGCTGCACCTGCACGCTTACTTTCATTGACTGATGAACAAGGAACCCCAGATCCCGTTATACTTCCCCTTTTCCCAACTTGACATTATTTAGATAATAATCTGCCTTCCTGGTTTTGCTACCAAAGTGGATAACCTCACATTTATCCATTAAACTGCATCTGCCATGCACCTGCCCACTCCCCCAACCTGTCCAAGTCACCCTGCATTCTCATAGCATCCTCCTCACAGTTCACACGGAGAGGAGGAAACACTTTTTCACACAGAGAGTGGTGAGTCTGTGGAATTCTCTGCCTCAGAGGGTGGTGGAGGCCGGTCCTCTGGATACATTGTGTCATTTGCAAATTTGGCTAATGTTACTTTGAATCCCTACATCTAAATAATTGATGTATATTGTAAATAGCTGCGGTCCCAGCAGCGAGCCATGCGGTACCCCACTAGTCACTGCCTGCCATTCTGAAAGGGACCCGTTAATCCCTACTTTTTGTTTCCTATCTGCCAACCAATTTTCTATCCATGTCAGCACACTACCCCCAATACCATTTGCCCAAATTTTGCCCACTAATATCCCATGTGGGACTTTATCAAATGCTTTCTGAAAGTCCAGGTACATTACATCCACTGGCTCTTCCTTGCCCATTTTCCTAGTTACATTCTCAAAAAATTCCAGGAGATTATTCAAGCATGATTTCCCCTTCGCAAATCCATGCTGTCTCGGACCGATCCTGTTACTGCTATCCAAATGTTAGGCTATCTCATCTTTTATAATTGACCCAGCATTTTCCCCACCACCAATGTCAGGCTAACTGGTCTATAATTCTCTGTTTTCTCTCTCCTGCCTTTCTTAAAAAGTGGGATAAGATTAGCTACCCTCCAATCCACAGACTGATCCTGAATCTATAGAACATTGGAAAATTATCAACAATGAGCCCACGATTTCTAGAGCCACTTCCTTAAGTACCCTGGGATGCAGACCATCAGGCCCTGGGGATTTATCAGCCTTCAGTCCCATCAGTCTACCCAACACCATTTCCTGCCTAATGTGGATTTCCTTCAGTTCCTCCGTCACCCCAGATCCTCTGGCCATGAGTACATCAGGAAGATCATTTGTGTCCTCCTCAGTGAAGAGGGATCCAAAATACCTGTTCAACTCATCTGCCATTTCCTTGTTCCCCATAATAATTTCACCTTTTTCAGTCTTCAAGGGTCCAACTTTGGTCTTAACTAATTTTGTCCTCTTCACATACCTAAAGAAGCTATTACTATCCTCTTTTATATTTTTGGCTAGCTTACCCTGGTACCTCATTTTTTCTCCCCATATTGCCTTTTTAGTTATCGTCTGTTGTTCTTTAAACATTACCCAATCCTCTTGCTTTCCGCTCATCTTTGCTATGTTGTATCTCTTCTCTTTTATTTTTATGCTGTCCCTGACGTCCCTTGTCAGCCATGGTCACCCTTTACACCCTTGGAATCTTTCTTCCTCTTTGGAATGAACTGATCTTGCACCTTCTGTATTATTCCCAGAAAATACCTGCCATTGTTGTTCCACTGTCATCCCTGCTAGGGTATTTTTCCAGTCCACTTTAGCCAGCTCCTTCCTCATGGCGCCGTAGTCCCCTTTATTCAACTGTAACACTGACACCTCCGATTTACCCTTCTCCCGCTCCAAATGTAGATTAAACTTGACCATATTATAGTCACCACCTCCTAATGGCTCCTTAACTTCAAGTTATTTTATCAAACATAATACTAAATCCAGAATTGCCTTCTCCCTGGTAGGCTCCAATACAAACTGCTCTAAGAATCCATCACGGAGGTGATGTCGGCTTTGGTTTCCGAGAGGTTAGAGGTCGGTAGATATGACATTGTGGGGATTACTGAGACATGGCTGCAGGACGATCGGCCTGGGAACTTAATATTCAGGGTTATACATCCTATAGAAAAGACAGGCTGGTGGGCAGAGGAGGGGGTGGGGGGGTAGCTCTGCTGGTGAGGGATGGAATTCAGTCCCTTGTGTGGGAAGACATAGGGACTGACGAGGTAGAGTCACTGTGGATTGAGTTGAGGAATTGCAAAGGCAAGAAGACACTAATTGGTGTTATCTACAGACCCCTAAATAGTAGCCCGGATGTGCGGTGTAAGTTGCAACAGGAGTTAAAACTGGCATGTAACAAAGATAATGCCACTGTGGTGATGGGGGATTTCAATATGCAGGTAGACTGGGAAAATCAGGTTGGTTCAGGACCCCAAGAAAGAGAGTTTGTAGAGTACCTCCGAGATGGATTCTTAGAGCAGCTTGTGAGCTAACCAGAGAAAAGGCAATTCTGGATTTAGTGTTGTCCAATGAACCAGATTTGATGAGAACTAGAGGTAAAGGAACCGCTTGGAGGTAGTGATCATAATATGATTAGTTGTAATCTGCAATTTGAGAAGGAGAAGGTTAAATCGGAAGTGTCAGTGATGCAGGTGAACAAAGGGGACTATGAAGGCATGAGAGAGGAACTGGCCAAGGTAGACTGGAAAGGGATCCGAGCAGCAATGAGGCTGGAACAGCAATGGCAGGAATTTCAAGACATAATCCGGAAGACACAGGATCATTTCATTCCAAGAAGGAAGAAAGATTCCAAGGGGAGTAGGAGGCAACCGTGGCTGACAAGAGAAGTTAGGGATAGAATAAAACTAAAAGAAAAGATGTATAACACAGCAAAGAGTAGCCAGAAGCCAGAGGATTGGGAAACTTTCATAGGATAACAGAAGGAAACAAAACGGGCAATACGGGCTGAAAAGATGAAGTACAAAGGGAAGCTGGCCAGGAATATAAAGAAGGACAGTAAAAGCTTATTTAGATATGCTAAGGGAAAAAGAATAGCAAAGTCAAATGTGCAGACACGGGTGAAATTATTATGGGGAACAAGGAAATGGCAGAAGAGTTGAACAGGTACTTCGGATCCGTCTTCACTAAGGAAGACACAAACAATCTCCCACAAGTAATGGAGGACAGAGGATCTAAGGGGGTAGAGGAACTGATATAAATTTTCACTAGGCGAGAAATAGTATAGGGTAGGTTATTGGGACTGAAGGATGATAAATCCCCTGGGCCTGATGGTCTGCATCCCACGGTCCTCAGGGAGGTGGCTCTAGAAATAGTGGACGCATTGGTGATCATTTTCCAATGTTCAATAGATCCAGGATCAGTTCCTGTGGATTGGAGGATAGCTCATGTTATCCCACTTTTCAAGAAAGGAATGAGAGAGAAAACGGGGAATTACAGACCAGTTAGCCTGACTTCGTTAGTGGGAAAGATGCTGGAGTCAATTATTAAAGAGGTAATAATGAGGCATTTGGATAGCAGTAAATGGATTAGTCCAAGTCAACATGGATTTATGAAAGGAAAATCATGCTTGACTAATCTTCTGGACTTTTTTGAGAATGTGACAAGTAAAATGGATGAAGGGGAGCCAGTGGATGTAGTGTATCTGGACTTTCGGAAAGCCTTTGATAAAGTCCCGCACAGGAGACTGGTGACTAAAATTAGAGCACAAGGTATTGGGGGTAGGGTGTTGACATGGATAGAAAATTGGTTGGCAGACAAGAAGCAAAGAGTAGGAGTGAACGGGTCCTTTTCAGAATGACAGGCAGTGGCGAGTGGAGTGCCGCAAGGTTCAGTGTTGGGGCCGCAACTGTTTACCATATATATTAATGATTTGGAAGAGGGAATTAGAAGCAATATTAGCAGGTTTGCAGATGACACAAAGCTGGGTGGCAGTGTGAACTGTGAAGAGGATGTTAGGAGGTTGCAGGGTGACCTGGACAGGTTGAGTGAGTGGGCAGATGCGTGGCAGATGCAGTATAATATAGATAAATATGAGGTTATCCACTTTGGCGGGAAAAACAAGGGGGCAGATTATTATCTCAATGGGGTTAGGTTAGGTAAGGGGGAGGTACAGCGAGACCTGGGCGTCCTTGTACACCAGTCACTGAAAGTTGGCGTGCAGGTACAGCAGGCAGTGAAGAAAGCTGATGGAATGTTGGCCTTTATAACAAGAGGATTTCAGTTATAGGAGTAAAGAGGTTCTTCTGCAGTTGTATAGAGCTCTGGTACAGTCACATCTGGAGTATTGTGAACGGTTTTGGTCCCCTAATTTGAGGAAGGACATCCTTATGATTGAGGCAGTGCAGCGTAGGTTCACGAGATTGATCCCTGGGATGGCGGGACTGTCATATGAGGAACGATTGAAAAGACTAGGCTTGTATTTACTGGAGTTTAGAAGGATCTTAAAGAAACAGATAAAATTATAAAAGGACTGGACAAGTTAGATGCAGGAAAATTGTTCCCAATGTTGGGCGAGTCCAGAACCAGGGGCCACAGTCTTAGAATAAAGGGGAGGCCATTTAAGACTGAGGTGAGAAAAACTTTTTCACCCAGAGAGTTGTGAATTTGTGGAATTCCCTTCCACAGAGGGCAGTGGAGGACAAATCACTGGATGGATTTAAGAGAGAGTTAGATAGAGCTCTAGGGCCTACTGGAATCAAGGGATATGGGGAGAAGGCAGGCACAGGTTATTGATTGGGGACAATCAGCCAGGATCACAATGAATGGTGGTGTTGGCTCGAAAGGCCGAATGGCCTCCTCCTGCACCTATTTTATATGTTTCTATGTTTCTAGGACCTGCCTCTAGACACCCTCTTTCCTTATTGTACTTACAAAATCACTTTGGATTACATTAGTGTACATCACAGTTTTTAACCTGTATGCCCACATCTACAGTATAACTTATTTTACATTAATAGATTCAATGGAGCTTGAGACTTTATTTCTTTCCAAATCAAAATGCAATTTTGCCAGATTTGTCACATTGGTGCCTATTCACTCTCCCAATTAGTTTTTAGTGCATTCCCTCAGATTCCCTCACCCTTCATAACCTCCAGCTTGTAATGTATAGGGTGATTTCACCAAAGGTCAAATGAGCGTAGATCCCCCCTCACGTGACCGAAAATTCTGACTGGAGGACATCTCTCAGTTTGGTACATGTAAGTGAATGGGGAAACACGCACTTTCCCACCCGTTAAAAACATGGAAAACGGCCGATTTTTGAGCTGAAATTTTCTGTGCTAGTCGGGGTGACCCTGAAGCACAGCGACCTAAATTTTCAGGCAAAACAAAAGATAGAAAGTGAGGTAATTACAAGAGGGAACTGAAGGTAGAAAGCAGCGGAAATGAACAGCTGACAATTGCCGTGGTGATTTTAAGATCCAAAATATCGGGAATTAGCGCATTTGCTGCTGAATTTCATCAAAAACTAAGGCAGGCATTAACTTAGTTTTGATGAAATTCAGCGAGCAAACGCGATAATTCCCGATATTTTGGATCTTAAAATCACCACGGCAATTGTCAGCTGTTCATTTCCGCTGCTTTCTACCTTCAGTTCCCTCTTGTAATTACCTCACTTTCTATCTTTTGTTTTGCCTGAAAATTTAGGTCGCTGTGCTTCAGGGTCACCCCGACTAGCACAGAAAATTTCAGCTCAAAAATCGGCCGTTTTCCATGTTTTTAATGGGTGGGAAAGTGCGTGTTTCCCCATTCACTTACATGTACCAAACTGAGAGATGTCCTCCAGTCAGAATTTTCGGTCACGTGAGGGGGGATCTACGCTCATTTGACCTTTGGTGAAATCACCCTATACATCTGGTTCCTCCCCATTTAAAGCACACATTTTATGCTAGTAGAGAGATCAGGGGCGGAAAACCCGAGGGGGTGGGGGGGGCAGAGGGAACACGTTTTGAGAGGTGGGGGACATCCCCCCCAAGTTTTTGTAATCCGTATTCGAAAATCCAGTGAAATCTCCGCTCTCTGCGCAACAGTGGGGGGGGACTGATGATCGAGGGCACCGATTGGAGGAGAGAGACGTGCGGTCATCAGGCAATGGGGGCTGGACATAATGATTCAGCGTGATGATTGGAGGAGGGAGGAGTGGGGGGGGGGTGGGGGACTGAGGATAGAGCGCGATGATTGGAGAAGGGAGATATGGCACAGACCTGCTCTTCATCCGCAGCCAGGATGATCCTGGCTCTCTGGTGCTGTCCTGTCCCCTCCCGAGTACCCCCCCCCCCGCGGGTGACCAGAGGGGTCGGCAGCAAAGATCCTCCGCTATAGGATCTTTGGTCGGGAATCAGATGGGCCAGCACAGAGAAACAGCGCGGAGAAGCAGCGCTGGTATCCCGTCAGTCCAGACAGGGCTGTAGTTAACCCGGTGAGACAGGCAGAGATGAGCTGCATTGAGCCTCCGAAGCCGCGCGCGCGTGCGTGCGTGGCCGCCAAAACATTGTGTCCCCTGTCCCCTCCATGTTTTGATAGCGAGTTCTTCTCTTGAGAGAGATGGTGCATTGGAAAAGGTATCTGTGGAAACAGTTTCCTGCAGTAAATCAGATCTCTAATACGAGTTGTTAGTAATTAATCGCGTTATGCTCTGTATGGGAGTGAGCTTGTCATTCTACACACAAGGGGGTGGTTTTATTTGGGAATCCTGTGTTATTACGTGTTGCAACCGTTGATTTATTTCCATAAAACCAGAAAATGATTTCTGCCTGGTACACCAAATGAACGCCTTGCAAAAATATCTGCTAATTAACCTTCTTCCCAATGGAAAGAATTGCTGGAATGCTAACCCTCAGTGTTTTACAGCAGTGGCCTCCATTATTTAGCAGTTTATTGAATTACCATTTGCTAGTGAGATATCTAGTATACTGTGTTCTTGATGGAATATCCTGCCTGCTTCAGGTTCTGATTTCCAAATGACTACAATTTTTTTGGTCAATATTCTCTTTGTATTTTAAGGAATAAAGCAGGCAATGTATTCTTTGATTAAGGTTGTGCAGCGAGGTTGTGTGAGTAGAATTGACCATAAATCTGTGGTGCAGATTGATCATATGCCATCAACTGTATTTTCACCGTAGTTTAGGTTTATCATTGTCATGTGTACTGAGGTACAGTGAAAAGCTCTATTTTGCATGCTATCCAAACAGATCTGATAATACTATACATAAATGCAATCAAGTCAAACTCCAGTACAATAGGTTGATCAAAGGGGCCGATAGAGAATATAGTTCTCAAAATTGTACTGCACCAGTTCCATTGACAAAATCCAATGTCACAATGGGTAGAAGTGAATTGGTCAGTACCCTAGCTTATGGAAGGACTGTATAGAAGCTTAATAACAGAGGGGAAGAAGCTGCTCCTGAGTGTGGTGGTGCTCGTGTTCAAGCCTCTGTACCTTTGGCCAGACGGGAACAGGCAGAAGAAGAAATGAGCTGGATGGGTCAAGTGTTTGGTTATGTTGGTTGCTTTTCTGCAGCAGTATGGGACAAATCAAGAGAGTCAGGAGGCTTTTATTGTCAGATATAATGAAATGGAACAATAAAATTCTTACTTTCATTAGTATCACTCAAGTAACACGTTCTTTAAGAAATAAGGAATTTGCACGCTAGGCCCCTCTGTCTCGAGCTGTTTCACTGCTGCTTAAATAATTTACACATATTTATTTTTTAAATTATATAAAAAATGCAGCAGGCAATTTGCATACCCCATTCCAGAAGCACCAACAAAATGATTTGTTAAATGATGTGATTGAAGAATGAATAGTGACAGGAAAATGCTACATATGCAGTTCGAACGAGTCTTCAGCACAGTTCCAGTGTGGAAGAATGCCTGTACTGTACTGTTGAAAGTGCCGCTGCGCTTGGCTAAGTCGGCTAATTAACTAGGCACCAAGGTGGAAATTATAAACAGAATGTGAAACCTAAATTCAGATTGTTTAGATATCAAATTCTGTTTAATTAGTTCAACTTTAAAGGCATGCTGAGCACTTGTGCAATAAGCTTTGTCCATGTGATTAATCATACTGGTTTAAACAAATGTTTTAAAAGCATGCTTCCCATCAACCTTTCCAAATCTCTCTTCTTCGAGGCAACTGGTTCATTGACTGACCAACCTGTTCAGCTCTGAACAGAGTTTAAACGTTCCAGTTTATTTCACTCTGTATTACATTGGGAGCAGAGTCCTGTTCTGTTCCCAGTGTAATATGGAGGTAAATAGACTGGAAAGTTGAAATCCTGTTCACAGCTGAATTACCTGACCTCACTTGGGACTGCAGTATCTCAACTGGGTCTCTATAATAAAAATGACGCATTTTGACTCGAAACACTAAATGCCCACATCCCTCCACAGATGGTGCCTGACTTGCTAAGTTCCTACAGCAATTTAACTTTAATCCAGACTCCAGCATCTGCAGGCTTGTGTGTGTCATTAGACCTGTGGTCGGAATAAGCTGTGGATCTTGTTCCTTCTCACGCAGTGAATCATGAGAGGAGCCCTTGCTGCAAATTAAATAGCTGCATGTGTGAAAATGTCAGCAAGAGTTGGGATACCATTACAAAGATAATTGAACTAAATAAAGCATGAGTTCAAACTATGAATGTAACACACGGACGGGTTGGTGAGTAAGTTTGCCAACAACACCAACATTGTAAGAGTTGCAGACATCGAGGAAGCCTGTGAGAGGTGATTCACTTTGGGAAGTTGAATGTAAGGGGAGAGTATACAATTAAGATTCTTAATAGCACTGATGTACAGAGGAATCTTGGAATCCAAGTTCTATGTTCATAGCTCACTGAAGGTGGCAACACAAGTCGATAGGGTGGTTTAAAAAAAGCGTATGATATTCTTGCCTTTATTGCTAGGAGCATTAAATATAAGTGCCAGGAGGTCATAATGCAGCTCTACAGGTCTTTGGTTAAGCTGCATTTTGAGTATTGCTGGCAGTTTTAGTTGTTCCATTATTGGAAGGATGTGGAGGCTTTGGAAAGGGTGCAGAGGAGATTCACCAGAATGCTGCCTGGATTAGAGAGCTTCAGCTACAGGGAGGTTGGATAGACTTGGAGTGTTTTCTCTGGAACAGGGGAGACATGATAGAAGTATATAAAACTGTGAGAGACAGTTAGAACCTTTTCCCATGGTGAAAATGTCCAATATTAGAGGGCATGGCCAAAGGTGAGAGGGGTTTTAAGTTTAATGGAAATGTGCGGCACAAGTTTTGTTTATACAGAGGGTGTTGGGGGCATGAAACATATTGCCAGTGGTGGTGATTTAAACAGATATGATCATGGCATTTATGAGGCTTTTGGGTAGGCACATGGACGTGCAGGAAATGGAGGGATATAGATGATATACCGGCAAATGAGATTGGCATCATGTTCTGCACAAACATTGTGTTCCTGTGATGCACTGTTCTATGTTCTGTAGCAAAAACTGTGTAGTTAGGAGTGAAGTTAACTCTCTGCAGCTAACATGATACAGCCAACAATCCCGTTCCCAATAATTATTAGAGATTTGAATAAAGATCATTTTTTTAAATAACCAATTTTAATTTTTGTTCTCTCTTAATTTCATCTTTCACGCCCTTTTTGCATTTCCTTTATATTAAATTTATATTAGATTACATTTTCCAGCTTACATATTCTGGTTTGCCTCTGGAGCCTTGATATTTACTGGCATGGTTATGAGCAGGATGGCTGGGAGTTCCAGTAATCTCCAGGTAGTTACATGTTCCTGCTTTGATTTATGTGGCCCGCTAGTAAAGAGGGAGAGGCAGCACTTACCCTTGCAGAAGTCTTCACCTCCCTTTAGCAGCTGGGCTTCTCATGGTAGTCCATAAATTCATGTGATGGGAGAATTATGATTCTCTGAACTTGATTCAGTCCATCAAGTCTATTCCACCATTCAATCATGGCTCATGTATCTTTCCCTCTCAACCCCATTCTCCTGCCTTCTCCCCATAACCCCTGACACCAGCACTAATCGAGAATCTTATCTGTCTCTGCCTTAAAAATATCAATCGACAGCCTCCACTCCCTTCTGCGGCATTGAATTCTACAGATGCATCACTCTCTGACTAAAGAAATCCCTTCTCATCTCCTTCCTAAAGGAATGTCCTTTAATTCTGAAGCTGTGACCTCTGGTCCTAGACTCTCTCACTAGTGGAAACATCCTCTCCACATCCACTCTATCCAAGCCGGGATTGAATTTGAAGCCGGAATGATGCCTGACAAGCTGACCTCCTGCACACATACTGTTTGTGTATATCTGCCTGCCACTATCAAAATGGAGAATTATCAATTCTAAGGCAGAGTGAATGTATCTTTGAGATTATTAAAATTTTTGCAGAAAAACTCTTTCTGAAGGTTTAAATCAGTAAGAATTAGGTGGCACAATGACAGTACCAGAGACCTAGGTTCAATCCCGATGTTCAGTACTGTCTGTGTGGCGTGTGGAGTTCACACATTCCCTGTGACCATGTTGGTTTTCTCCGATACTCTGATTTCTTCCCACATCCCCAAAAGATGGATTGGTATGTTAATTGTTCAAGAAGGAACTGCAGGTGCTGGAATATCGAAGGTACACAAAAATGCTGGAGAAACTCAGCGGGTGCAGCAGCATCTATGGAGCGAAGGAAATAGGTAACGTTTCGGGCCGAAACCCTTCTTCAGACTGATCCAGCATTTTTGTGTACCTTTGGTATGTTAATTGGTCAGTACAAACTGCCCCTGTGTAGGTGGGAGGTGAAATCTGGGGGAGTTAGTGAGAATATGACAAAATTAAAATCAAATGTAGGATTGATATGATCAGTGTGGCTGATGATTAGTGCGGACTCGGTGGCCCAACAGATATATCTTTCTGCATGGTGGCACAGTGGTAGAGTTGTTGCCTTACAGCGCCAGAGACCTGGGTTTGATCATGACTATGGGTGTTGTCTGTATGGAGTTTGTACGTTCTCCCCATGAACTGACAATAGACAATAGGTGCAGGAGTAGGCCATTCGGCCCTTAGAGCCAGCACCGCCATTCAATGTGATCATGGCTGATCATCCCCAATCAGTACCCCGTACCTGCCTTCTCCCCACATCCCCTGACTCCGCTATTTTTAAGAACCCTATCTAGCTCTCTCTTGAAAGCATTCAGAGAACCTGCCTCCACTGCCCTCTGAGGCAGAGAATGCCACAGACTCGCCACTCCCTGTGAGAAAAAGTGTTTCCTCGTCTCCGTTCTAAATGGCTTACTCCTTATTCTTAAACTGTGGCCCCTGGTTCTGGAACCGCAACATTGGGAACATGTTTCCTGCCTCTAGCATGTCCAAACCCTTAACAATCTTATATGTGTCAATGAGATTCCCTCTCAATCTTCTAAACTCCAGAGTGTACAAGCCCAGCTGCTCCATTCTCTCAGCATATGACAGTCCCGCCATCCCGAGAATTAACCTTGTAAACCTACGCTGCACTCCCTCAATAGCATGAATGTCCTTCCTCAAATTAGGGGACCAAAACTGCACACAATACTGCAGGTGTGGTCTCACTAATGCTCTGTACAACTGCAGAAGGACCTCTTTGCTCCTATATTCGATTCCTCGTGTTATAAAGGCCAACATGCCATTCACTTTCTTCACTACCTGCTGTACCTGCATGCTTACTTTCATAGACTGATGAACAAGGACCCCCAGATCCCGTTGTACTTCCCCTTTTCCCCACTTGACGCCATTTAGATAGTAATCTGCCTTCCTGTTTTTGCTACCAAACTGGATAACCTCACATTTATCCGCATCTGCCATGCATCTGCCCACTCCCCCAACCTGTGCAAGTCACCCTGCATTCTCATAGCATCTTCCTCACAGTTCACATTGCCACCCAGCTTTGTGTCATCTGCAAATTTGCTAATGTTACTGTGTGGGGTTTTTTCAGGATCTCTGGTTTCCTCCCACATTCCAATGACATACAGGTTTGTAGGTTAATTGGCTTGGTATAATTGTAAATTATCCCTTGTGTGTGTTGTATAGTGTTAGTATGCGGGAATCGCTGGTGGGCATGGACTCGGTAGGCTGGCGGGTCTGTTTTCGTGCTGCATCTCTAAACTAAACTAAACTAATGACACCAGACAGCCCATTTGAATGGCTGAATTAAAACCGGACCCACTCCATAGAGCAGGCCAAACAGGATTAGTTGCATTGGCCATAAAATGTTGCACAAAAGCTCACCTAAAGTCTAAAGACAGAATTACCGATGGCTAAACAACAATCTGTAGATTTTTCTCCTAATATCCAAAGTGAAGTTGGTAACTACGATGAGAAAATTTAATTGTAACAACATTGTCAATCTGGCAAGCTATTTTGACGGAAAAGAGAATTGTTTTAAAAAGGGGT
The DNA here is from genome assembly GCF_028641065.1 of Leucoraja erinaceus. Taxonomy (NCBI): domain Eukaryota; kingdom Metazoa; phylum Chordata; class Chondrichthyes; order Rajiformes; family Rajidae; genus Leucoraja; species Leucoraja erinaceus. The sequence continues at coordinate 543,431 of NC_073402.1, read as the reverse complement.
AGCATCCTGCCATTGCTAGTCACATTCAATGCACCAAAGGTTACTCATTTGCTAATGTCTCTTTATAATAAATAAATTAAAATGTGTATCTGTAAGGTCTTCAAACTCTCAGTCTCTGCTTTGCTCCTAAGTAGCACATTAAATGCCAGGAAATTCCTCATTGATCCCTGTTAGGTTTATCCCCGTGGTACCAGGATATTTCCTTGCAGTTTACATACTGTAACCCATTAGTGAAAGCTACAAAAATTCAATTTGACCAAATAAGATAAGATTCACGTTCAATTTAATGATGCCATAAAGTTGAGATAATGTTCTCATAGACGTTTCTCACTGACCTTCTGTGCCTTGGTGAAGAAATTTCCACAATCTCTTTAAACAAACCATTTTCAGAAAAATGCTAGATATTCATTTTGAACAGGTATTTTTGCAGTCAAAGCAAATGTACTAAGGCAGCATCATAGGGGTAAAATAAATAATCAGGATCATTTCAGAGAGAAAGCATTTGTCAATTTTTACTGATAATATTAAACTCAATATAACTTTCAAGTAATAACCATGCGGTTCCAATCAAACTATACATATACAGCTTCTATTCAACCTCACAGTAATGACATCAGACGAACTATTAACCTTTCATCTTCTACTTGACTGCATTCACAAACTTGAAATATTAAGCATGTTTCATTCATTTATCAGGTAAAGGGGAAACATTTAATAGGAATCTGAGGGGTAACTTTTTCAAACACAGGGTGGTGGGTGTATGGAACAAGCTGCCAGAGGAGGTAGTTGAAGCGGGGACTATCCAGACATTTAAAAAACAATTAGACAGGTACATGTATAGGACAGGTTTAGAGGGATATGGACCAAATGCAGGCTGGTGGGACTAGTGTAGTGTTGCCAACAGTGTACATGTTTGCCACTGTGGGCAAGTTGGGCCGAAGGGCCTGTTTTCACACTGCATGACTGTATGTCAAAATGTCACCATTTCGACAACTGCAAAATATCACTATCAATAGACAAAACTTGAAATTAACCAAATTATTTCAGCGTTATGTTTCTTACTTTTTGATAAAGTTTTTTTAATTAATTGAAAATCAGAGGAAGGACATTATCATTCAGTGGGGTATTTCATCTCAAAAACTATTGGGCACTGTCCCAATCACCAATTTAACATTGAAAATCAGAGAAAATATTTTAAATAAACCCGAGAGAATGGGGTCATTCGTCTTCTTCTTACGTTTGAGGCAGCAGAGGTTATGGTGCTGTTCTGCCTGTTCAATGTGCTGTTGTCGAGGGCCGTGAGGTCTACCCCTCCACCAGGGGGACGGAGGACAGCGCAGTCAAAAATGACGTGTTGCGCTGTTTGCTGGTCCGCTCCACACATGCAGGCTGCTGATGAACGCAGCCCCCAGCGATGCATTGAACCAGCGTTGAACCGGCCGACCCCTGTACGGAGCCGGTTCAGGGTGACCCACTCTTTGCAGGGCAGGTCCGAGATGGGTTGGGCTGTGGTGTTCGGTGCAACAGTGAATTGTGGAGGTCGCGAAGTCTGTTCCCAGCTGGTTCTCCATGCTCCTAGTGTGTTGAAACTGGAGGGTCGCTACGTGACGGAAGAAGGGGCGACGAGATGACAGGCATTGAGGTCCCAGTTGCTGTGAGTCCTGGGCAAGGTGGTGCATAGGATGTTTGGCGTCCAATGGGACCTTGCACACCGGCCTGTGGGTGAAATACTCTCTGTGAAGCTTGGCTGGTGCGATACGTGCGAGTACCGGCAGAAGATCTGTCAGAGTAGGATGTAGGCAGCCGGTGATGATCCGCATGGTGTCGTTGAGGATGGCGTCTAGCTAGCTAGTATGAGCGCTGCTGCACCATGCTGGGGCAGCATACTCAGCAGCGCTGTACACGAGTGCAAGAGCACTCGTTCGGAGAGTAGATGGCCTGTCACTCCAGGTCATTCTAAAAGGTTACAATTCTTATGATAATTACTTAGGTCAAATAAAGAGAAAGGGTAACCATATCTTGTTTGCATCATAATAACATTCAGAATGCAGAACATGCTGCAGTTGTCAGCATTGTAGTGCATCAGTTCCACAGACAACGGCCAATGTCTGCCACATGGTAAAGGTGAATCGAACTGTAGCCCTAATGTATGGATGAACCATTCATAAGGCTTATTGCAGAGGGAAAGAATCTTGTGTAATTATGTTGGCTGCCTTCCCAATGCAACCTGACGTGTCGGTGGAGTCAATGGTGGGAAGTGTGGTGTGTGTGATAGACTGGGCTACATCGATAACTGAATCTGATGGAGAAGACAGGTGCTACCAAGTAAGGGAGGTTTGGCGGGCAGATGGGGACAATGAACCAGTGGGAGAGGAATGTTCATGAGCAAAGAGAAAGGTACAGAGGGGAGCAGGTTACCTGAAATTATGAAAATTCTCTTCATCAGCTCCATGGCCTCTTCCCACAGCAAATCAGGATAACGTAAGATTTTTATGAACATTAATGGGAAATTCTTTGAGTGCTTGCAGACAAATAGAAGGGACGGACGGTGGAGGGGATGGTTAATTGATCCTTAAGATAGCCCCCATGTTCAGTGAGTATGTCCACAATGTATTTACTAAATCTTCAGTATGAAGAAGGAAACTTTTAATTCAAAGGTTCAAAGGTCAGTTTATTGTTACTCTACCAGTAAGCGAGGTCCATGGCTGTCCAAAGGGGGGTTGCGTTGGGTGCGGTCGCACCCCCCTTTTTTTCACAGAGTAAGAAAAAATCCCGAGGGGAAAAAAAATGTGGAGCGCAATCAGCGTTTCCACTGACGGAAATTTCCCGAAATTCTGGTTCTGGCCCACTGGATGATTTTGTGGGGGAGGAATTGCAACCATCCCCGCCTGCGCAGTTGGGGGAGGCCGGTGACGCAGTAACAACGCAAAATAACGTTGTCTCTCCGCGCGTGTGCAGTGGGCCTGGGCGGGATCAGATCGCCATTTGAACTCCACACAATCAGAGATCGCCTCGATGCCTCGTGTCTACTCTGGGTAGGTAGTGAAATATTCCGTTGTGGGAGGGGGAATCTGTTATTTATCCCGGGTGGCAAACTACTTGGGAAGGGTCTAACCCCGCCCGTTTCTTCGGATGGGGGCGGGGTGGGGGGGGAGGGCTACGTTGACTGCCCGCACGGTCCATCACCTCCATCCACGGCGTCAGAGCCTTGTGGTTGGTCAGCCATTCTCCCGTCGCCAGGCAGGAGCGGGGTCGACTGGCAGCGGCCATAACCTCAACACCAGATGCCGCTCCGGCCGGGCCTTCGCCTCCCCCCCCCGCCGGGCCAATGACACCACCCTGCTGGGCCCTCGCCACCCCGCGGCCTCACTCCTTTTTTCCCAACACCCCCCCCCCCCCCCCGCCGCGGACCCTCGCCTCTCCACCCCCCTCCCGCCGCGTGCTCTCCAACGGGAGAAAGAGGGGGAGAATGTGAGAGAGGGAGGAGAGAGAGAGAGAAAGGAAGGAGGGGAGGGAAGAGAGAGATGGAAAGGGAAAGAGAGGTGGAGGGGAGAGGGAAATGGGGGATTATCTTTAGTGAGATTGCAAAATTAAGGTAGGTTTTAGAGCTATTATATTTTCTCCTCCATCTGAATTGGAACTGCTTTCTTTTCCTTGATAACAATACTGAAAAATATGAATTCCATAATTTGTGACTTTCTTTTTGCATCATATTTTTAATATAATTTGAATATTACAAAAATCTGCATGTTTTCAGGGTCATCATGGATATGTCTGCAGTAATGCAGCAGTCCATTGATGATGTTGCTGCTGAGGAAGTTAGGGAGAAGATGGAGTTGGAAGATCTCCTAGGTTAGGAGAGGGATAACATTATCACCAATTTTATTCAGAGCTATTTGTGATTCTTTATGGTCAAAAACTAAAAGATTTTGACACAGGATTTTCTGACTCGATTTTCTGACTTTTTTGTGTAATGAATTGCGTGCATTTTGGTGCCAAAATCAGCTCTGTACAGTATCCCCCCTTAAAGCTAAGTTATAGAGAATTCCCATGTTCAAATTACGACATATTTGCGGCTCTACCCCTCCCATCTTATAACAAAAGCACTTAACCAATTTTAATAAACTTAGTATAAAATATTGGAAATTTATAAAATACATTTTAATGGGATCATTATATACAGATGTAACATTTCCATTTCGAGCACAAGGGGGGGGGGGGGGATGTGGGGGCAAATATGCATCAAGCCGATAGCCTAATCGTTAAAGGGTTAAAAGATAGCCTAATCGATAAAGAGCTGAGAAGAGGAATCAGAGCTGCCAAGGAAAGGTACTCTGAGAAGTTGAGGAGCAAGTTCTCAGCTAGTGACTCTTCTTCAATTTGGAAGAAATTATCAGCTACAAGAGAAAAGCCCCCCCACTCTTTGCACAATCGTCAGTTGACCAATGACCTGTCCTATCCATGTTAAACCTGTCCTATCCATGTACGTGTCCAAATGTCTCTTAAACATTAGGATAGTCTCAGCCTTAACCATCTCCTCTGGCAGCTTGTTCCATACACCCACCACCCTTTGTATGAAAAAGATACCTGAAATATTGGTCATAAATCTGGTGCAAAAATGCTCCAAAATAAGGCTCAGAATGCATCAGAGAGCATCGACTGGTTAGAGGCGAGACGCAGGTCTGCACCCATGCAATGGCACGGCCGCCGAGAGTGTTTATCCCGAGCGACCCATGACCTGTGCATGTGCAGTCAAAATACCGAACTCGCTTATTAGTGTACAGTGAAACTCGATTTACCATACAGCCATACTTAAAAAAGCAACAAGACACACAACTACATAAAAGCTAACATAAACATCCACCACAGCGGATTCCCCACATTCCTCACTGTGATGGAAGACAATAAAGTCTAATCTTCTTCCCTCTTTATTCTCCTGCGGTCGGGGCAGTCAAAGCTCCTGCAGCCGGCAATCAAAGCTGCCGCGTCGGGGCGATTGAAGCTCTCGCGTTGAGGCGGTTGAAGCTCCTGTGGCTTGGTGCTCCCGAAGTCGGTCCCTAACCGGGGATAGCAAGCTCCACGATGTTAAAGACCGCAGGCTCCGAGGTCAAATTCCCAGTCAGTGCGGACGGAGTTACGATGATACAGAAAAAAATTACATCTCCGTCGAAGTAAATGGGTTAGTCCAAGTCAGCATGGGTTTATGAAAGGGAAATCATGCTTGACTAATCTTCTGGAATTTTTTGAGAATATGACAAGTAAAATGGATTAAGGGGAGCCAGTGGATGTAGTGTATCTAGACTTTCAGAAAGCCTTTGATAAGGTCCCACACGTGAGACTAGTGACTAAAATTAGAGCGCATGGTATTGGGGTAGGGTGTTGACATGGATAGAATATTGGTTGGCAGACCGGAAGCAAAGAGTAGGAGTGAATGGGTCCTTTTCAGAATGGCGGGCAGTGGCGAGTGGAGTGCCGCAAGGTTCAGTGTTGGGGCCGCAACTATTAAACCATATATATTAATGATTTGGAAGAGGGAATTAGGAGCAACACTAGCAAGTTTGCGGATGACACACAGCTGGGTGGCATTGTGAACTGTGAAGAGGATGTTAGGAGGTTGCAGGGTGACCTGGACAGGTTGAGTGAGTGGGCAGATGAGTGGCAGATGCAGCATAATATAGATAAATGTGAGGTTATCCACTTTGGTGGCATAAACAAGGGGGCAGATTATTATCTCAATGGGGTTAGGTTACGTAAGGGGGAGGTACAGCGAGACCTAGGTGTCCTTGTACACCGGTCACTGAAAGTTGGCTTACAGGTACAGCAGGCAGTGAAGAAAGCTAATGGAATGTTGGTCTTCATAACAAGAGGATTTCAGTATAGGAGTAAAGAGGTTCTTCTGCAGTTGTATAGGGCTCTGGTAAGACCACATCTGGAGTATTGTGTACAGTTTTGGTCTCCTAATTTGAAGAAAGACATCCTTGTGATTGAGGCAGTGCAGTGTAGGTTTACGAGATTGATCCCTGGGATAGTGGGACTGTCATATGAGGAAAGATTGAAAAGACTACGCTTGTATTCACTGGAGTTTAGAACGATGAGGGGGAACCTTATAGAAACGTATAAAAGGACTGGACAAGCTAGATGCAGGAAAAATGTTCCCAATATTGGGCTAGTCCAGAACCAGGAGCCACAGTCTTAGAATAAAGGGGAGATCATTTAAGACTGAGGTGAGAAAAAACTTTTTCACCCAGAGAGTTGTGAATTTGTGGAATTCCCTGCCACAGAGGGCAATGGATGCCAAATCACTGGATGGATTTAAGAGAGAGATAGATAGAGCTCCAGGGGCTAGTGGAGTCAAGGGATATGGGGAGAAGGCAGGCACGGGTTATTGATTGGGGATGATCAGCCATGATCACAATGAATGGCGGTGCTGGCTCAAAGGGCCGAATGGCCTCCTCCTGCACCTATTTTCTATGTTTCCCCCAACCCCCACTACCCACATAAAACAAGCTAAAGAACACTAAATCACACATTTAACACATACTCAAAAACCAACAAAGGAAGATACGAAACAGACTGTTGGCGAGGCAGCCACTGTGGCGCCACCGGGTAATTATATTCACATTCGGATTTGGGTGTCACTGGCAAGGGCGCAGTGCCTTGCTCATTCCCCAATACCCTTATAAAAGTGATGGTGATGCACACCCATGGACTTTTAGTTTAGTTCCGTTTAGAGATACAGTGCGGAAACAGACCCCTCGGCCCAGCGATCCCCGCACACGAACACTATCACCAGGGTCAATTTGTAATTATACCAAGCCAATTAATCTACAAACCTGTACGTCTTTGGATGTGTGAGGAAACTGGAGATCTTAGAGAAAACTCATGCATGTCACGTGGAGAACGTACAAATTCCATTCAGCCAGCACTCATATTGAACCCAGGTCTTCGTCACAACAGATCTTTGGTTGAGATATTTAATCAGGATAGCGTTTACTTTGCAGGGGATCTTGCTGTTGGTGGTTGTACTCACATGGACCTGGTGCTCTTGTACTTGGGTGGAGGGAGCAGATGTGGGAGTAGCGGGGCAAATAGCTGGCCGTTAGTAGTGAAGCCACTGAGTGTCAGTGAGTGTTTAGAGTGGTTCATGCGGTGTTAATCAAGTAGTTTTGACCCCCATTCGCTGTGATGGTATTTCAGTCTCAGTCACAGAGGCCGACGTCAGGAAATCCATCAGTGGGGTGAACTCCCAAAAGCGCCTGGACCTGATGGTATACCCGGTCGTGTCCTAAAAACCTGTGCAGACATTTTCAACCTGTCACTTCTGAGGTCTGAGGTCCCCACCTGCTTTAAAAGGGCATCAATTACACCAGTGCCCAAGAAGAGTAAGGTGACGTGCCTCAATGACTATCGACCAGTGGCACTAACGCCGGTGGTGATGAAGTGCTTTGAGAGGTTGATCATGGCCCAAATCAACTCCTACCTCGACAAAAACCTGGACCTACTGCAGTTCACTTACCGCCACAACAGATCAATGGTGGATGCGATCTCGCTGGCCCTCCACTCCACTCTGGACCACTTGGGACAACAAAAACTCATATTATCTCTGTTATTTATCGATTACAGCTCGGCATTTAACATAATCATCCCCTCCAAGCTGGTTACCAAACTCACAGAACTTGGTCTCTGCACATCCCTCTGCAATTGGATCCTCGACTTCCTCATTCACAGACCACAGTCTGTTCGCACTGGTGGCAATTTGTCAGCCTCGAAAACAATCAGCATGGGAGCACCTCAAGGCTGCGTGCTCAGCCCCCTGCTATACTCACTCTATACTCATGACTGCGTAGCCGGTCACAGTGCAAACTCCATCATCAAGTTCGCTGACGACACCACATATCACTGATGGGGATGAGTCAGAATATAGAAGAGAGATCGAGCAACTGTCCATATGGTGCCAGCGCAATAACCTGGCCCTCAACACCATATATATATATGACACCAAGGAACTGATTGTGGACTTTGGAAGGAAGGGGTTGGGGACCCACAGCCCAGTTTATATCAACAGGTCGATGGTTGAAAGGGTCAAGAACTTCAAATTCCTGGGCGTGCACATCTCTGAAGATCTTTCCTGGTCCGAGAACACTAATGCAATTATCAAGAAAGCTCATCAGCACCTCTACATACCGAGAAGATTACGGAGAGTCAGTTTGTCAAGGAGGACTCTCATTAACTTATACAGGTGCACAGTAGAGAGCATACTGACCGGTTGCATCATGGCTTGGTTCGGCAACTTGAGCGCCCTGGAGAGGAAAAAGGCCACAAAAAGTAGTAAACACTGCCCAGTCCATCATCGGCTCTGACCTTCCTTCCATCGATGGGATTCATCGCAGTCGCTGCCTCAAAAAGGCTGGCAGTATCATCAAAGATCCACACCATCCTGGCCACACACTCATCTCCCTGCTACCTTCAGGTAGAAGGTACATGAGCCTGAAGCCTGCAAAAACCAGGTTCAGGATTAGCTACTTCCCCACAACCATCAGGCTATTAAACCTGGCTCGGACAAAATTCTGATTATTAATAACCCATTATCTGTTATTTGCATTATTCATGTGTGTATATATTTATATGATGGTGTATGGACACACTGATCTGTTTTGTAGTAAATGCCTACTATGTTCTGTGTGCTGAAGTAAAGCAATTTAATTGTCCTATCAGGGACACATGACAATAAACTTACTTAAACTTGAACTTGAATGGGCGCCAGACATCTTGAGATTGAGATGTTGGCGCTGCACTCATGCGGAGAGGTGGTGGGCATTCCATCGTGCGCTGGTTGTGTGGACCAGGGTGAGTCACCATGCGTGAATCAAGGCTCACATGAAGGCAAGTTTATACTTAACCCTGTCATCACATTATTCTGACAGTGGAATTTCCAATCTTATTTCTCACTTTCTCGGGCAATCGGTCACGGACTCTGCTGGTAAACAATTGGATTCAATCCCCCTCCACAAGTGCATTTGCACATCTTGCGCAAGTTTAATTCTTCATAAAAATCATACATAATCCTGATTTGCTGTGGGAGAAGGCCATGGAGCTCATGAAGGGAATTTTCCACTTTCTGGTAACCTGCTCTGTCCCTTTCCCTCTAGGCCATGGGCCGAGCATCGAAAATGTGTCTAGAATTTAATTTTCGTGATCCATGTCTCTGGAATCTACTTGAAACTTGGCACAGATTTAGATCAAATATAATTGAGAAGGAAATCATAACTCGTCAGTGCCAAAAGCTGCACATTAATTAATTAAGCTAATTAGAAAATTAGATTGAAAAAGTATGCGCCATCTAGTGTTCAATGCTCATATTACTCCATGAGGAGCCTAATTCCGTGCTGCGGTCTATTTAAACCATATATTATTATACCATATATATATATGTATATATAGATATATATATATATGACATGAATATAACAGGTTATATATAATTATATATAATTATATTATATAAAAATAATATAATGAATATAATTGTGAATGTGTATTTTGAATGAGACTGCCGCAGAGGACCGGCTCCTGAACCCGCCTAATTAATGGGTCAGGGCAGATCCTATGGGTTCCCCCCGTTTACTGCACCCCACTGACTGCCAGTGTGCAGAGTGGAACTGGGGCAGTGCCAGGCTGGGGGACAGACCTGTAAGGCATCTTCCAGTCACTTTATTCCTGACGTCTTATTTCTGATGTAAATGTCATATCTTGACCAAGAATCAAATATTCTCATGTTTACTCGATGAGTATTCATTTTAAGTTTCAATGAGCCTGTATTTCTGTTAAAGACACCCCTTGCATGGTGCCTTTGCAAATGAGGGCTATTACCTTTAACTTAAAATAATCCAAAAAGTGTTGCACTGTTTGTGTATCTGTAATTTGTCTGTGTGTACCTGTCAAACATGTGTATTATGTACACTTGTGTATGATGTGTACATGATAATAACAATATGGTCCCAACATGTCCTAAATGTCACCAGCCCTATATGATCCTTAGACACAGACACACACACTGATACGCACACACTTAGACACACACACACCCTTAGACACACACACACTTAGACACACACAGACACACACACAGTTGTTCACCAGCATGCCATAACCATGTCATTCACTCAATGTTTAAATAATTCGACACAATAAACAGTAAAACACTCCACATTAAAAGATCTTATATAATCATTTATTTTCCCAATCTTTTGGTTTACATTCCATCTAATCTTCATCTGAATATTCTTCATCAGATTCCAAATCTTTTGTAGTAAGCAAGTTTCAGCAGTCAACACACTTACATAATTCTGTACATGGTACACCATGCTGTTGACATGAACATCTTCCTTTCCCTGTACTTGACTTCTCACAGTTTGTTTTCTTGCATGAACAGTATGTTAATTGTAGCAAGGTGCTTGGGGCTGGAGGCAGATCAGCCCCAGTCGATGTCCAATTCACCAGCTACAATTTTCCACCCATGTCCCTTTGGACTGGAAATTTGGTACTCGACAGTTGCTGTTTGTTGACCATCATTTGTCATGGATCGAAGCAGTCTTTTTGGGCCCGGCTCATCTGCTTCACCATTAGGAACTGCCTCTTGAGGTGATTCACCTGCTTTAGGCTTTTCGGCAAGATTCAAGATTCAAGAGAGTTTATTGTCATGTGTCCCAGATAGGACAATGAAATTCTTGCTTTGCTTCAGCACAACAGAATATAGTAGGCATAAATAAATACATAGCAGAACAGATCAGTGTGACCATATACCAATGAATATATATATAAACATAAACAGATAAAGTGCAATGGGCTATTAATGATCAGAGTTTTGTTTGGGTTGAGTTTAATAGCCTGATGGCTGTGGGGAAGAAGCTGTTCCTGAACCTGGATCTTGCAGATTTCAGGCTCCTGTACCTTCTACCTGAAGGCAGCGGGGAGATGAGTGAGTGGCCAGGATGGTGTGGATCTTTGATGATGCTGGCAGCCATTTTGAGGCAGCGACTGCGATAGATCCCCTCTATGGTAGGGAGCCGATGATGGACTGGGCAGTGTTTACCACTTTTTGTAGTCTTTTCCGCTCCTGGGCACTCACGTTGCCGAACCAAGCCACGATGCAACTGGTCAGCAAGCTCTCTACTGTGCACCTGTAGAAGTTCAAGAGAGTCCTCCTTGTCATACCGACTCTCGTAATCTTCTCCGGAAGTAGAGGCTCTGATGTGCTTTCTTTATAATTATATCCGTGTTCTCGGACCAGGAGAGATCTTCAGAGATGTGCACGCCCAGGAATTTGAAGCTCTTGACCCTCTCCACCATCCACCTGTTGATATAAACGTGACTATGGGTCCCCATCCTACCCCTTCCAAAGTCCACAATCAGTTCCTTGGTTTTGCTGGTGTTGAGGGCAATGTTATTGTGCTGGCACCATTTTGTCAAACGGTCGATCTCACTTCTATACTCTGACTCATCTCCATCAGTGATACGTCCCACAACAGTGGTGTCATCAGCGAACTTGATGATGGAGTTCGTACTATGACCGGCTACGCAATCATGAGTATAGAATGTGTACAGCAGGGGGTTGAGCACGCAGCCTTGAGGTGCTCCCATGCTGATTGTTATCGAGGCTGACAAATTTCCACCAATACGGACAGACTGTGGTCTGTGAATGAGGAAGTCGAGGATCCAATTGCAAAGGGATGCTCAGAGACCTAGTTCTGCGAGTTTGGTAACCAGCTTGGAGGGGATGATTGTGTTAAATGCTGCGCTGTAGTCAATGAATAACAGCCTGACATATGAGTTTTTGTTGACCAAGTGGTCCAGAGCGGAGTGGAGAGCCAGCGAGATTGCATCCACCGTTGATCTGTTGTGGCGGTAAGCCAACTGCAGTGGGTCCAGGCTTTTATCGAGGTAGGAGTTGATTTGTTCTCAAAGCAGTTCGTCACCACAGACGTTAGTGCCACTGGTCAATAGTCATTGAGGCACGTCACCTTGCTCGTCTTGGACACTGGTATAATTGATGCCCTCTCCAAGCAGGTGGGAACCTCAGACCTCAGAAGTGAGAGGTTGAAAATGGACAAAGGACATTTATTGTCACATACACCAATTGGTGTAGTGAAATTTATCTTGCCATGCAGCACACAGATAAAGATAAGACACAACATTAAAGAATTTAACAATAAACATAAAAAACATCCCCCCACAATGGTTCCCATTATGATGGAAGGCACAAAGTCCAGTCCCATCCCCTTGTCCACTCATAGTCGGGCCTATTGAGGCCTCCTCAGTCGCCGCTACGGGGGGCGATGTTACAGGCCCTTCTTCGCCAGGTGAAGGTGCTCCGGTGTCGGGAGAACCCTCTCAGCGGCTCGGGGTGCCTGGAACGGCCGCTTCCTTACTGGAGGCCGCGGCTTCCGAAGCCAACAGGCCACGCTGGATGCAGCTCCACAACTGGCGATCTCGCCGAGAGATCCCAGGCTCCTGATGTTAAAGTCAGCGCCGCAGCTGGCTGCTCCACAGACCCGCAGCTCCGGGATGTTCACTTGTGGTCTCAGCATTCCAGAGCTCCAGCGAGGCGACCCGGGCAAGGCATCGCCCGCTCCGCTCCGCAATAACGCTCCAGCGCTGTGCCGCCGCCAAAGCCGAGGGTCTGGGCAGTCCCCTCTGGATTTTCTGACGTCGACCTTAGTGACCATGACCGAAATACCATCACAATGAATGGGGGCTCGAGAAGCCACATCAGTGTTCTCCCTATCAAAGCGTGCGTAAAACGAATTGAGCTCATCAGGGAGTGATGTTTCGTCGACATTCGAGCTAACTCCTGTTTTTGCCTAGTCGAAGGCAATTGCATTCAGGCCCCGCCACAGCTGCCGAACATCTGTCTCATCTTCCAGCTTGGAGCAGAAGTCCCCTTTGGCCTTTATAATGGCCTTATCTTGTCTTCTTGTAGACCACCGTATCATCAGACATGAATGCCCGATTTCTGGACTTCAGAAGAGTGCGGATCTCATAGTTCATCCAAGGCTTCTGATTGGGAAACACTTGGCAGGTTTTTGTTAGGATGCAGTCCTCCACACGTTTCTTTATGAAGTCTGTAACGACTGTGGCGTATTCGTTCAGGTCCGTTGCCGAGTCCCTGAACATTGCCCAGTCTACAGACTACAAACAGTCCTGGAGCAATTAAAGAGCACCCCCTCCCCCCCCGGACCAGCTCTGAACAGTCCTCACCTCTGGGGGGGTGCTCTTTAATTGCTGCCTGTAGGCAGGAAGAAGCAGCACTGTGGTATGGTCGGGTTTACCAAAGTGATGGCAAGGGATAGAGCGATAGGCATCCTTAATGGTGGTGTAGCAGTGGTCGAGGGTGTTTGGTCCTCTGGTGCAGCAGGACACATGGTGATGGAAGTTAGGGAGCGATTTATTGAGGTTTGCTTTTTTGAAATCCCCAGCAATGGTGGTAAATGCCTCGGGGTGAGATGACCGGTGTTTGTTGACCACGGCGTGCAGCTCCTCCAGTGCCAGATGGACATCTGCCTGGGGTGGGATGTAGACCGCGATCAGGATGATGGAGGTGAATTCCCATGGAAGGTAGAAGGGACGGCACTTCACCGCCAGATGTTCGCGGTGGGGAGAGCAGGAGTTGGAAAGGACTGCCACATCTGAGCACCATGTAGAGTTGACCATGAGGCAGACCTCTCCCTTTTCCTCTCCCTTTCCCAGATGCCAGTGTACGGTCCATACGGTGGATGGAGAACCCTTCAGGCTGGACCGCTGAGTCTGGGGAGCTGGGGGTGAGCCATGTCTCTGTGAAATAGAGCATTCCCTCAGCTCCCTTTGATGAGGTAGCCTTGCCCTTAAGTCCTCCACTTTATTTTCTAGTGACTGTACGTTGGCCAGTAGGATAGTAGGGAGAAGGGGCCGAAGTCCCCTCTGCTTCAGCCTGACCTGTAGTCCTGCCCGGCGGCCACGTTTCCATACTTCATGGAGCCCTCCTCGGTATTTAAAGGTAGAGTACTTGCGGGTCTCCGCGAGGTCGGGGATTCCCCTGAGATCGGGAATTCCCATACAGTCGGCACCTCCAGCTCCATTGCTGCTGAGGGATCCTGCCCGACGGCCTCGATTCCGGACTCCATGAAAGCCTCCCCGGTGTTTACAGGTAAGGTTCTTGCTGTACCTGCGCTCCTCCTAGAGATTGGGGAATCTCCTCTGATCGGGAACTAACATCGAGAGTTCTCAGTGGCGCTAATGCATTTAAATGCGTTAGCAGCTCGCTACTTACGGCGTTGATTCCAGTGGATTTTCTGATGCAGGCGAGTTCATAAATGGCGTATTTAACTATTTTTCTTTCTGCAGTTCGCAAAATGGCGCCGCAGGTAGGCGCCATCTTAGGGGATCTGTGGGTTGAACTAAATTAAAAGAGGAAAAAGAAAACAGAAAAGGAATGAAAAGTAAAATAAATCAACATCATCAAATATATCTTAACATCATATGACCATAAATACTAAGAAATGTTATTTGAGTCCTATCATGAGAACTTTTTTCACACAGAGAGTGGTGAATCTCTGGAACTCTCAGCCACAGAATGGTAGTTGAAGCCAGTTCATTGGCTATATTTAAGAGGGAGTTAGATGTGGCCCTTGTGGCTAAGGGGATCAGGGAGTATGGAGAGAAGGCAGGTACGGGATACTGAGTTGGATGATCAGCCATGATCATATTGAATGGCGGTGCAGGCTCGAAGGGCCGAATGACCTACTCCTGCACCTAATTTCTTTGTTTCTATGTTTCTATCATTACCTTTCTTCCTTCGAGACCTTGCTATCGCTCAATTTGGTCGTGTAATGTTGCAGAAGTGACGATAGCATTCGGGATACACTGCTGCCTCCTAATGATCGAAGATAAAATGTGTCAGGGAGTATTTTACATCTTTTCATGTTTGATATTATTTACAGTGCATGTCCACACAAAATACTTTTGTGTGGGAATGTGCATGGGGCTCTGAAGAGTGGAGGGGCAGAGGCTGCAGAATAGCTACAGAAAGAAAACATCTCATTGTACTTAAGTCTGTATGGACCAATTCATAAAATGTCAACCTCTTCTTAATGTTAATGAGACTTGCACTGTAAGTTACTATCGTAGATAATTTAGTTCAAGTTCAAGTTCACATGCACCAATTGATTTCAACATAAACATCCACCATTTCTGATCATTTCTCACTGCGATGAAAGGCAATAAATTGCAGTCAATCTTCCTCCTTTGTGCTCCCGTGGTCGGGGCCTTGAACCCTCCGCAGTCACCGCTACAGACAGCATTATGTACAGCCTCCTCCCCGTGGAGATGACTCAAACACACTCTGTGGCTACGAGTTCCCGAATCGGATGCTTCTTACCAGAGACAGTGGCTCTATGTTATGTACATAGGCCACGCGGTTGGAGCACTTTTTCTCGGTAAATGATCGCAGGCCGCTCCGAGATTTGATGTTCAAAAAGACTTGTTTGACTTCAACAAGCTGGCATTAGTGACAACTTTTAACTTAATTTGTTCAGGATAGACAAGGTTCAAGTCCTCAACTTCAGCCTCCAGATCTGATTTTTTCACATTATACGAGGTTGAAATTAAATTAATTAAAGTCCATACAGATTAATTTTCATAATTAATATTATTAATATTTTCATAATTAATTTTCATTTTCAGACTTTAGATCTTACCTTTCAGTTCCAGTTGATTCACAATGTTTTACTGGTTTCCAAACTTGACTGTCCTTTTTGTGTTGCAGCACCTTAGCAGCGACTTTGCTTTTGTGACTCTTCTATCTACTTAGCTGCACATTCTTCAGACTTCTTAATGCTTTTCTCACTAAATTCATTTACCTTGCTATGAGTTTCGACGGCATGTATTGCACAGAACAACAAAGAACCTTTAGCTAGCCTGAAACAATGCGCGTGAGTGATCAATTGGCATCCGACTCAGTATCAAATGTGCTTTGGACATGGAAAATTGGAGGTTTTCTCATATTTTAAAAATATGTGCAGGTTTTGTTCCTGACGAGTTTCAGGTATGATTTATATAATATTTGTTTACACAATATGTGAAAAATACAGGTAGATACGTAATTTGGGCCACAAAATGAAACAAAAAATCACCTCGGCCAACAGCCTACTCAGCTTTTGAACAACCCAGATACTCCCACACACATTGCCAACCATCACCTAGTTTCTTTCTCCACCCCAATCAACTCCATTTGCCCATCACCCACACACTCCTCCCACTGGGTCCCCTATACCGACCCCCCACTGTTCCCATCTTCCTGCCAAACTCCATTATTTCATTCCAATCTTCACCTTTCTTTCCCATCGGATTCCATTATAGATGTAGCCCAGTCCATGTAGCCCAGTCCATCACACAGAACAGACTTCCCACCATTGACTCCATCTACACTTCATACTAAATCAGAAGGCAGCCAACATAATTAAAGATTTATCCCTAACTGATCATTCCTTCGTCTCCATGATCCCGTACAGCAGAAGGTACAGACACTTGAATGCATTCTCCACCATGCTAAGGTCCAGCTTCCTCTCTGTTATCAGGATTCTAAACGGTCCGTCCATAATCTAGTGTTCTGTCCAATTCACCTCTACCACATTGCGGACATTGGACATTGTCTCTAGAACTGATGCGCTACATTGATGAGAATTATATTTTGTATTGGGTATAACCATATAACATATAACAATTACAGCACGGAAACAGGCCATCTCGGCCCTTCTAGTCCGTGCCGAACACTTATTCTCCCCTAGTCCCATCTACCTGCACTCAGACCATAACCCTCCATTCCTTTCCCGTCCATATACCTATCCAATTTATTTTTAAATGATAAAATCGAACCTGCCTCCACCACCTCCACTGGAAGCTCATTCCACACAGCTACCACTCTCTGAGTAAAGAGGTTCCCCCTCATGTTACCTCTAAACTTCTGTCCCTTAATTCTCAAGTCATGTCCTCTTGTTTGAATCTTCCCTACTCTCAGTGGAAAAAGCTTATCCACGTCAACTCTGTCTATCCCTCTCATCATTTTAAAGACCTCTATCAAGTCCCCCCTTAACCTTCTGCGCTCCAAAGAATAAAGACCTAACTTGTTCAACCTTTCTCTGTAACTTAATTGCTGAAACCCAGGCAACATTCTAGTAAATCTCCTCTGTACTCTCTCTCTATTTTGTTGACATCCTTCCTATAATTAGGCGACCAAAATTGTACACCATACTCCAGAATTGGCCTCACCAATGCCTTGTACAATTTTAACATTACATCCCAGCTTCTATACTCAATGCTCTGATTTATAAAAGCCAGCACACCAAAAGCTTTCTTTACCACCCTGTCTACATGAGATTCCACCTTCAGGGAACTGTGCACAGTTATCCCTAGATCCCTCTGTTCAACTGCATTCCTCAATTCACTACCATTTACCATGTACGTCCTATTTGATTTGTCCTGCCAAGATGCAGCACCTCACACTTATCAGCATTAAACTCCATCTGCCATCTTTCAGCCCACTCTTCCAAATGGCCTAAATCTCTCTGTAGACTTTGAAAATCTACTTCATTATCCACAACACCACATATCTTAGTACCATATAACCATATAACAATTACATCATCTGCATACTTACTAATCCAATTTACTACACCATCATCCAGATCATTGATGTACATGACAGACAACAGTGGACCCAACACAGATCCCTGTGGCATCCCACTAGTCACTCCAACCTGACAGCCATCCACCATTACTCTCTGGCATCTCCCATTCAGCCACTGTTGAATCCATCTTGCTACTCCACCATTAAAATCCAACAATTGAACGTTCTTAACCAACCTTCCATGAGGAACCTTGTCAAAGGCCTTACTGAAGTCCATATATACAACATCCACTGCTTTACCCTCATCAATTTCCCGAGTAACCTCTTCAAAAAATTAAAGAAGATTAGTCAAACATGACCTTCCAGGGTATGTTCCTCTTTGCTCTATATATTGTCCTTGAGTTTGACCTGATTGTGTTTATGTATGGAATATCTCATCTGATTAGATAATACGCAAAATACATCTTTTCTCTGTACCTCGGTACATTTGACAATAATCAACCTAAACCCTAATTATTGCTCGTCATGGCAAATCCGCGATCACTGGACATTGCACTGCAAGATCAGAAACAAATGTAAGATCAGAAACATAACCAATGACTTTATGATTAAATTAACTCTTGCTTGGCGGTGACACAGAGGAATCCGCTATCTCAGTAGATTTCACGTACCTGACTCTGAAATCAGCAAGAAAATGAGGGGAGATGGAATGCTTGGGAGTGATACAGGTTTACAGGATTTAATGGAATATATCAATTTTATAAATGGGTAATTTTGTGAATTTATATTGCTGTCAAGGAAATTCAAAGGAATAAAACTGACTCACCCCAACTAGTGGTGTGGGATACTTTGGAACTCTGTTGGCGTGCTTTATGTGGCGACTCTTTGCATACCTTGAGTATGCAAAACAAAGAATCTTACTGTGACTTGTCATATGTGACAATAAAGTATCATTCATTCATTCATTCAATGAGCAGCTGGGAATGATTATAGATTATACATAATCAATGGACTCAGACTGTTGATACATTTAACATCCAATTACTTTATCAATGACAAATCCCCCAAGTCAGCAACATTTTCTGCTTGCATGAATCAATATTGGTGTATATGCCTCAACATTTACCACATGCATTACAATTGATCCATTATATGTACACCCATTGTACTGCTTTTGTGGACTATTTATCTATCTAGCTAGCTATCTATCTATCCTTGACCTCTACCAGTTTGCGTTCTTTTTGCATTTCCACAAAAACGGTACCCGATATCACTACGATTTTTTGCCACCTCCTGTGCTGCAAATGCAAGTGTTCCGATTGGTGGAATATTACCAAAGTTATGAAGCTTTAAAAAATTGTAATAACCGCCTCTTGTGGCACCAGCTGTCAATGGCCGATGGCGAGGAGAATAAAGCTGAATGAGCGGAGTGAGCAGTGAGCAGAGAGCGCAGCAAGAGCAGGGTGAGGCGTAGTGTACAGAAGTGCGGAGAGAGCGAGTGTGGGCTGCTTCTGCGGCGACCACAAATCCCCCGCCACCGAAACCCCCCCACGCCCACAACATACACCCTCTCCCCCGCAAACCCCCCTCCCTGCATACCCCTCTGCCCTGCACCTCCCTCCCATGCACCCAAATGCGCATCCCACACCACCCGCCTCCCTCACACACCCCCGTCCCCCACACCACCCTCCCCCACACAGCTCACACCCCCACACAACTCCACCCCACACACCCCCAACTGTCCCAGACCCCCCTCCCCCCTGGAGAGAAGTGATGCTGCCTGTCCCACTGAGTTACCCAGCATTTTGTGTCTACCTTCAATTAAAACCAGCATCTTTCCTACACATTTTGTCCCCTTTATTCTCCTTGCTTTTGTCTAAATTCATCACAATTATCCATGTTTAATTCTAATCCTGATTTTCCTGTGGCTATGTCTTGGTAATTGACACATTATCTCATTCTTCCAACACATAATTGCCTCCAATTCTCCTCAATTACAGATAATGTGTGTATTACATGACAGATAGTGTAATGTATAATATTACTCCCTCTCACTTAAAGGTTAACTATCTAATTGACCTCCTAGTCTATAAATGTTTACAATTGTTCTATTGGCATCAAAATCTCCCCTCAATTTACTCCCCTTCCCGGTTTGGTTAATGTTTAGGTTGCTTATGTTTCTTACAGTGTTGTAATGTTGATGACATTCACATGGGAGGGCTAATAAGTGGGTGTCATTTCTGGAGGCCTTTATTCTTGGCTGCCAGTAAGTGTCATGTCCTAGAATACATTTCCCAAATAACATTGGTTTTCAATTTAACATTACGTGCTAGTTGCTCATGAGCAATGTTCTAGTTAAGCCCTTACATCCTGCGATATTCTTGAAAATGTCATTTGGTGTTGTGAGTTAAACATATAAACCCAAGAACAAAAGTTAATCTGAATCAAATCAGCCACACTGAGCCAAACTCTTCATCTGTTAAGATTAATGCAGAAAGCGGTCTGGATAGTGTAAACAACTTCATGGTAGTTGGCTCAGAGGGGTTCTGTCATTGTCAATAATGGTTCTAACAGCAATTGAGAAGTTGTACAGATCATAATTATTTAAAGGGACCTCTGAATATATATTGAAGAGGGAACCTTTGCATATATAGTGAAGCAGGACCCAGGGGGCTTCATTGTGATGCTATACAGATGTCTAGGAATTTCTCCTGCATTCAGCGTTCCCCTTTTAACGTTCTTATCAAGTGCCAGGAACCATCTCCCTGTAT
Source organism: Leucoraja erinaceus (assembly GCF_028641065.1). NCBI lineage: Eukaryota > Metazoa > Chordata > Chondrichthyes > Rajiformes > Rajidae > Leucoraja > Leucoraja erinaceus. The sequence continues at coordinate 523,001 of NC_073402.1, read as the reverse complement.
TACTGGCAAAGATCTCCTATCACTTGATTTCAAAGTCCACATTTATTCCCCTCACCATGACAATAAATGAAACCTCTCAGTTCCTGCTCTCGGACAGCTGGCTGCTTCTTTTTAGCGTGCAGTTACATTAGACCCCATGTTTCTTGGGGCTGATGCAGATCAGCATGTGTAGATGTTGCTGTGTGTGGGGTGGGAGAGGGGGGAAACAGTCACTAAATAAGGTAATAGGTGCTGTGAATTTGGAAAATGACTCATGTGGATGTTCACCCATTTTTAAACAATAGTGATGTATCTGTGTTTCTTTGTTACATGGATGCTGAAAGTTTTTAGGGTTTGGATTGGTAGTTCAGTATATGGATTCTCAGTACTATGTAGGAAGGAATTGCAGATCATCATCCTAATCATAATCATTACTCTATTAGCCAAGTATGTTTTGCACCATACGAGGAATTCGATTTGCCATACAGTCATGCCAATAAAAAGCAACAAGACACACAAAATACATTTTAACATAATGTGAAGGCAGGAGAATGGTATTGAGAGGGAAAGATACAGTATCTAAACCTTCATTAAAATATGAAATTTTACTGATAAGGAAATGTTCTCACAAGTGATAAGAATGTCTATTAGTGTGGTATTCTTCATCACTTTATGTTCTTGCCTCTAGTACAGAATACACAATATAGTGAAAATGGTCCGAACTACATTTGAGAACTTACAGTAGTAACTTACTTAGCAAATGAGGCATCTTCTAACTGCTCAGCCTATTTGTGTCCCATTACTGCCCTCTTTTGTTTTGAACCAACATACCCTTATGCCAATTAATATTTCATGCTTTCCATTGTCTACAATGCAAACTTTTTGTTTCTTCTTCCCCAGCCCCATTTTTTTACATCTTCACATTTCCTTAGCACTAAGATTTCCTATTTTTAATGGATCCCCAGCCTGTAAGTTTAATTTTTCCAGCATTTTTGGTCATTTTGACCATGGATCCCTATCCTCTCCCACTTCCACCATCAGCACTGACTGAGAATATTGTATTTCCTCCTAGAATAGAGCCATCATTCACATCCCTCCTCACACTCAGTGAATCTGCCCTCACAGTGAACAGCTACGTGTTGAACTTCATTCAATTGCACCACGTAAAATCAATCACTCAATGGAACTCATTTATATGATGTGCAAGCTATTCCGCTCTTCCCCCTCACATCTCCCAATGTTCCTGCTCAAATTCTATACCTGAAATCGAGTCACACAGTATGGTAACCGGCCCTTTGGCTCAACTTGCCCGCCGATCAAGATGGCCATCCACATAGGCCATCATTTGGCCCATAACCATCTAAACCTTTCCATGTTTCTATGAATTCTTCGCATCCTTAGTCTTATAGTAGTGTACAAAATCATGAGAGACACAGAGTCTCTTGGCACAGTAGGGGAATCGAGAACCAGCTGACATGGATTTAAGGTGAGGGGTAACTTTTGCATGTAAAGGATGGTAGGTGTATGAAACACGCTGCTGGAGGAGGTAGTTGAGGCAGGGACTATTGCAAAGGTTTAGAAATATTTAGACAGGTAAATGGATAGGTGAGGTTTGGAGGGATTTGGACCAAATGCGGGCAGGTGGGACAAGTATAGCGCTGCTGAACGACCTGTTTCCACACTCTATGACACTATGATCAAAATATTCAATGATAAATTTCACAAAATGTTTTTGTCTTTCCTTGTGTAATCCTGTGTATCCTTAACATTGACATTTATCCATCTTGTGAGAGCACTCACCACCCATCAGGATAGTTGCTCTTCCTCAGTGTGATTAAAAGCAGTGGGAGGCTTTTTTTGCAAAGTAATAATGACAGTGTGTCTTTCTGCAACAGGACGAGGAAAAGGAAATGGAAGAAAAGACAAACAGAAACCCGGAAAGAAAGGCAAAAGGAACAAAGAAGGCGGTAGTCGGCACAGCAAGAAGGAGAGCAAGGCCGGCAGTAAGAAGAAGAAAGGACAACAAGGAAAGGCACTTCCTGAAACGACCCCCAGCACCAGTCAATAACAGCCTTAACTTTCAACACAGACACTTTAATGCTGATGCATATAAGTCAGCTCTCAGACCTGAAGCACTGCTGCGGTGAGAAATAAATACAGCCTCTTGCTACTCTAACTGTAACTGAAAAGAAGTGACATTATCGTTTTGAGGACTTAAATATTGCAACCCCATTCAGTGTATATCTGAAAATGGAATGAAATGGGTATTAAATAGTCCAGTGGACACAATCTTCCAGAGGATTTTGTTAGGAACTTCCATGAAAACAGTGACTGAATATTATAGAGCAGGCCTGCTGCAGAACCAACGGAGATGACTGTTCTAGGGAGGGAAGGAATGACTTTGACATAATGGCTTCTGGAATTGTGCAGATATTTCTGATTCGGCCCATCAAGTCTACTCCGTCATTCAATCACGGCTGATCTATCTCTCCCTCTCAACCCCATTCTCTCACCTTCTCCCCCTAACCCCAGATACCAGTACTACTCAAGAATCTATCAATCTCTGCCTTAAAAATATCAATTGATTTGGCCTTCACATCCATCTTGGGCAATGAATTCCACACATTCACCACCCTCTGACTAAATAAATTCCTCCTCATCTCTTTTCTAAAGGTACGTCCTTCTGTTCTGAGACTGTGGCCTCTGGTGCTTGACTCTCTATTACTTTTATAACTATAAAGTTGTCAAAACAAAATCATCTGACACAGAGCTCTGAGCTGAAGCAATTGTGTAACAGTTTCAGTCCTGTCTGCCCTCCAAGCCATTCATTTCAGCAAACTGCAGTTTTTGGGTTGAGTTGCCACTGTACATTGTTCCTGAGGGTCAGAACATAGATGAGAAATAGGAGAGGCCATGAATATGCTCAGGAGCATCCTAGTGGGAAAGAAAACACTGCAGTTGATGCAGCCCATACAATGATAGGCAAAAATGGAATCAACCAGGTCTCTGAGGTCTCACCCAGTTGGGAACAGGCATCTCACGTTTAGTAAACAAATTGTGATCATTGCTTCTCTTCTATCCACCAAATCTTAGGATACTTTCAGATCTCACATTTCACAGTTTAAATGAACTGCTTTTTGTTTCAGATATATACTTTTACTGTTCATATTGACATGGCAACATTTGCTGTATATAACACTCAATTACCTAGTGCCATTGTCACCATTATTTACTTATTTTATTTCCCTTTTTAAATTACAGTTCTATGATAAAGTGTGGTCAAGTGTGTGAAGACACACCTCCACTCAACCCGCCTAAACCTACCTGATCTCCCGGTTGCCAAACACTTTAACTCCCCCTCCCATTCCCACACTGACCTTTCTGTCCTGGGCCTCCTCAATTGTCAGAGTGAGGCCAATCGCAAGTTGGAGGAACAGCACCTCATATTTAGCTTGGGCAGCTTACACCCCATGGTGTGAATATTGACCTTTCAAGTAACCTTTGCCTTCCCTCTCTCTCAATCACTCCCTCTTCCCAGTTCTCTGACTAGTCTGACTGCCCTCATTTAAATGTTATCTTTGCTTTGTTGTTACATTCTCCCAGCTAACAATGATCTATTCTACATTTTCCTTCATCTACATTCCTTTAGTCTTGTTTTCACACCTTACTTTTCCTTATCTCAGTATCTCCCTCTCTCCTGATTCAGTCTGAAGAAGGGTCTCGACCCCAAACGTCACTCATAGAAACATAGAAAATAGGTGCAGGAGGAGGCCATTCGGCCCTTCAAGCCAGCACCATCATTCATTGTGATCATGGCTGATCGTCCCCTATCAATAACCCGTGCCTGCCTTCTCCCCATAACCCTTGACTCCACTAGCCCCTAGAGCTCTATCTAACTCTCTCTTAAATCCATCCAGTGACTTGGTCTCCACTGCCCTCTGTGGCAGGGAATTCCATAAATTCACAACTCACTGGGTGAAAAAGATTTTTCTCACCTCAGTCTTAAATGACCTCCCCTTCTATCCAAAGATGCAGCCTGTCCTGCTGAATTAATCCAGCATTTTGTGTCTATCTTCAGTTTAAACCAGCAATCTGTAGTTCCTTCCTACAACAGAGAATATTTTGTTCAGTTTCCCAGTGCTCACCATTTACTCGTTGACCAGTTATTTCAGGAAGGTTTGTCAGCTTATCTGTGCCTGCAAGAGTTCAGAAAATCTGACTTGCTTTACCCCAATGCTGATGATCAGCAATTGTTGTGACACGTTGGCACCAGGGCTGTCCCACTGCGGCGACCTAATCCACGAGTTCAGGAGACTGTCTTCGACATTCAAGCTCGAGGGCACTCGCCTGACAAACCTCGAGCTGGATCGACTGTCAGCGATGAAACAGTGAGCTGGTTCGACCGACTGCACACACACACAAACACATCGCAAAGGCAGGGGCCAGGGAAAGCGGGGGAACTCTGTCTGAAATTCACACCTGCAATGAAGAGGAAGGCAAAAGACGGCTACACAAGAAGTCAGGCAACGTTTAATAAAGTTTGTCGGTTTTCCTGGGTCCTGAAAACTCCAATGAGCCAAGTAAAATGCCCGGTCAGCGAAGGAGATTGCCTACGGCTGCCCGTGACTGCCTGGAATACTTAGCGGCCCCACTCCACTGCACTACGAGTTCAAAAGAACCATGCCCACCAATTTTTACTTGCAGAACATTTTTCAACATGCTGAAAATGTTTCCGCGACCTAGCCGAGGCCGCGAGTATTTGGAAACTTCCCTCGAGCATGAAGGAAAGTTCCAGTGACCTCATAGGACCTCCTAGGACCATGTGTCGACCATGCTGCGAGTTTGAGTCAAGGGAAAACTCTTCTAAACCCGCAGATTAGCGGGCCGCAGTGGGACAGCCCCTTAAACACCTTTTCCTCCTAGAAAATGTATGACTTTTATCTTTTGCAGAATAGCAAAAAATGTCTTAGAATCATAGAATCTTACAGTGTGGAAACAGGGCCTTCTGCCCAACTTGACCACACCGACCTACATGTCCCATTTCAACTGGCCCCCCTGCCTAAACCTGTCCTATCCATGTACCTGTCCAAATGTTTCAAGTCAAAGTCAAAATATCCTTTGGTACACAAAAATGCTGGAGAAACTCAGCCAGTGCAGCAGCATCTATGGAGCGAAGGAAATAGGTGACGTTTCGGGCCGAAACCCTTCTTCAGACTGATCCGGATCAGTCTGAAGAAGGGTTTCAGCCCGAAACATCACCCTCAGTCTGAAGAAGGGTTTTGGCCTGAAACGTTACCTATCCGGATCAGTCTGAAGAAGGGTTTCAGCCCGAAACGTCACCCTCAGTCTGAAGAAGGGTTTTGGCCCGAAATGTCACCTATTTCCTTCGCTCCATAGATGTTGCTGCACCCGCTGAGTTTCTCCAGCATTTTTGTGTACCTTCGATTTTCCAACATCTGCAGTTCCTTCTTGAACTCAAAGTATCCTTTATTGTCATTCAGACCTTTCGGTCTGAACGAAATTTCGTTGCCTTGCAGTCATACATATAATAAAAAACAAAACACACAATATACCCAAATTTAACATCCACCACAGTGAGTTCACCAGGCACCTCCTCACTGTGATGGAAGACAAAAGTCTTAAAGTCTTTGTCTCTTCCCTCCTTGTTCTCCCTCTGCGCTGAGGCGATCCAGGCCTCAGATGTTGTTGTCCACTGGGCCCGCGGCCGAGCCTCCGAAGTCGGGCCACCGCCGCCGGAATGCCGCCACAGTCCCGAAGCCGCGCCGCCGCTGGAACGCCGCCACAGCTCTGGAGTCGGGTCCGTAAAGTCTTGCAGTAACTTGGAATTTGACAACTGATTATTTTTTATATTTAGTGTCATTTGAGCTTAACAACTTTGTGCAAATCTTAGTCCTAAATCTGGAATGAGTACATAACAATAGCCACACAAGATTTTAGTTTGTGCTAACAAATGGTCCATTGGATTTTTGGGGGGATAGAAGTCAAGATAATGCACAAGATAAGAAGCCTATTAGTCCAATGCTGAAAGATTGTTGTATCATAATAATTGATGAAGTAAAATTGATTAGGGAATGCTGATGGATGCATACAACGATGACCAATGTCACTGACAACAGAAGTGCAATTTATGTGCAGGAACTCTATATCAATTTATGTAGGTGTCTTATGGTTAATGTCTGATCAGCCATTTGATAACTGGTTCACAGTGGCTATTTCGTCAAAAATACACATGCTTAAAATTAACATCCATGTTAAAATCAAAGTCAGAGAGTGGGATCCAGTTTATCATTCATTCCAAAATAATCTAAGAATACTAAAATTGCATGCATGGGTGAACAGCAAAAATGCCAATCGCAACAGTTGGGTGAAAGGGCATAACATTACTAAACCAATTGAAAGGGTACATTAGTCAAATAAATATTTTGTTCTAGTTTAAACAGATGGAGTTTAATAATGACATAGACAATTGATCTAACAGAGATAGGGCTAAAAGCAACATTTCACAGCATTTCAAGCAGAATATCAGAATATTGTGGAGAAAAGGTTGTTCTGATTTCTTTTTAAAGATAATATTTAGTGTTGTTCATAAATCATAAGAGCAGAGTTAGGTCTTTTGGCCCATAGAATCTTCTCTGTCATTCTATCATGGCTGATCTATTTTGCCCTCTCAACCCCATGGCCTGACTACTCCCCATTACCTTTGACAAGATTACTAAACAGAATATCACTGGAGGAGATAGAGAAGACAACTGGTGGGATGAAAACAAACAAGGCCCCAGGCAGCGACGGTTTCCCTGTAGAATGGTATAAAATATTTCGGTATGAGCTGAACCCACTTCTTCTGAGAACCTTTAACTGGATTATCAAAGAAGGCAAGACACCCCTGTCATGGAAAGAGGCAATTATAATATTAATCCCAAAAGAGAACAAAGGCTAAAGGGAACAGGGGGCATGGGAACATGGAGAGAAGGCAGGTACAGGATACTGAGTTGGATGATCAGCCATGATCATATTGAATGGAGGTGCAGGCTCGAAGGGCCGAATGGCCTACTCCTGCACCTATTTTCTATGTTTCTATGTCTATGTTTCTAAAGACAAGGAAAATTGTACCAACTACAGACCGATTCTAAATATCAATTCTATATGTGGACCATAAATTATATTCTTCAATTATCTCCAAATGATTTGAAAAGTTCATGCCAGATTTAATTGATGAAGACCAGACTGTTTTTCTAATAGGCAGACAAACACAGGACAGTATTAGAAGAACCCTACATATAATACACAAGATCCAAAAGGAAAGTACGCACACTGTTCTGATAAGCCTAGATGCAGAAAAGGTTTTCGATAGGGTTAATTGGGAATTCGTATATCAAACACTAGAAAGAATTGGCTTTACCGAAGATTCAATTGAAGTTATTAAAGTAATTTACCAGCAACCTACTGCACCAGTAAAGTCGATGGGTCCTTAACTGAGAGATTTGTGTTAGGAAGAGGAACGAGACAGGGATGTCGTCTTAGCCCTACCCTGTTTGTTATATATATTGAACCATTGGCACAAGCCATTCATCAAGATAGGGAACTGAGGGGAGTAACTATAAGAGACAGAGAACATAAAATTGGTCTTTTTGCAGATTACGTAATGATGTATCTTTCAAAGGGTGATGGGGATCATAGAGAAATTTAATTTTTATGCAGGATATGAAGTGAATATTTCAAAAACTCAAATTCTCTTTTTTAATTGTGCTCCACCAGAAGAAATCAAGCAAAAGTATAATATTAAATGGGATTCAAAATCAATCAAATGCCTAGGGGTATATATAACAAAAAATATATCAATGTTATATGGGGCCAATTATAATCATATCAACCAAAACATAAGAAAGGATATAGAAAGATGGTCCACCCAATGGATTTTAGTAGTAAGATAAATGTGGTGAAAATGAATATTTTGCCAAGGCTATTGTACATGTTTCAATCTCTGACACTAGAGGTACCATTACAACAATTCACGGAATGGGATAAATTAATATCTAGATTTATTTGGGGAGGAAAGAAGGCCAGAGTTTGATACACTACACTCCAGTTGCCAAGAGACAAAGGTGGAATGGCACTTCCAAATTTTAGGATATATTTCTATGCAGCCCAACTTTGACCACTAATTAATTGGTGTGAGGACAGCTATATAGTTAGGTGGAAAGAGATTGAGACATATATCCCTGACTTCCAAACATTCTTGGGAGAAAAAGTGCTTCCTGGATATATCAGGAGTATAATCGATCCAATAACGATATTTACTTAAGAAACTTGGTTCACTCTTACCAGACAACTTAAACTGGATAAAGGACAAAGAATATTAAGATGGATAGCTTTGGATAGTGAATTCAAACCAGGGATGTATGACTCAACATTTAAAGAGTGGATGAAAAAAGGAATGACTGCATTTTGTACTGTTACTGAAAACGGAGACCTAAGAATTTTTCAAGATTTGAAGGATAGATTAGCACTTCGGAACCAAGACTTGTTTAGATACCTCCAACTGAGAGATTATTACAATAAAAAAGCTAAAAGGGAGGCACTAGAAGAAAGTAATCCAGTGGTAGACTGATACTTAATGCATATCATCAAAAAACATCAAGGATTATTTCTAAACTTTACCATAGTTTAAAGGTAAAACTACATTTTATGTAAAATTTAAGTGAGAGGGAAAAGGAATTGAACATCACAATCTCAGAAGCATCATATGTGTGTAACACTACAGACATCCACTAATTCACAAACATTAAGAGAATTTAATTGGAACAACCTGGAGCTCAATGCTCTTAAGACAGTGGAATTGATTGTAGGCTTTAGGAGAGCTCCTCACCCCACTCACCATCAACAACACCACAGTCACATCTGTGGAATCTTTTAAGTTCCTGGGAACCATCATAGAAAATAGTTGCAGGAGGAGGCCATTCGGCCCTTGGAGTCAGCACCTCCATTTAATATGATCATGGCTGATCGTCCACTATCAATAACCCGTGCCTGCCTTCTCCCAATATCTCTTGACTCCACTAGCCCCTGGAGCTCTATCTAACTCTCTCTTAAATCCATCCAGTGACTTGGCCTCCACTGCCCCCGTGGCAGAGAATTCCATAAATTCACAAAACTCTGGGTGAAAAAGTTTTTTCTCACCTCAGTCTTAAATGACCTCCACTTTATTCTAAGACTGTGGCCCCTGGTTCTGGACTCGCCCAACATTGGGAACATTTTTCCTGCATCTAGCTTGTCCAGTCCTTTTATAATTTTATATGTTTCTATAAGATTCCCCCTCATGCTTCTAAACTACAGTGAATATAAGCCGAGTCTTTTCAATCTTTCCTCATATGACAGTCCCGCCATCCCAGGGATCACTCTCGTGAACCTACGCTGCACTGCCTCAATCACAAGGATGTCCTTCCACAAATTAGGAGACCAAAACTGTACACAATACTCCAGATGTGGTCTCACAAGAGCCCTATACAACTGCAGAAAAACCACTTTACTCCTGTACTGAAATCCTCTTGTTATGAAGGACAACATTCCATTAGCTTTCTTCACTGCCTGCTGTACCTGTAAGCCAACTTTCAGTGACCGGTGTACAAGGACGCCCAGGTCTTGCTGCACCTCCCCCTTACCTAACCTAACCCCATTGAGATAATAATCTGCCCCCTTGTTTTTGCCACAAAGTGGATAACCTCACATTTATCTGTATTATTCTGCATCTGCCACACATCTGCCCACTCACTCAACCTGTCCAGGTCACCCGGCAACCTCCTAACATCCTCTTCACAGTTCACACTGCCATCCAGCTTTGTGTCATCCGCAAACTTGCTAATGTTGCTCCTAATTCCCTCTTCCAAATCATTAATATATATGGTAAGCAGTTGCGGCCCCGTTCACCGTTCACTCCTAATCTTTGCTTCCTCTCTGCCAACCAATTTTCTATCCATGTCAACGCCCTACCCCCAATACCATGTTCTCTAATTTTAGTCACCAGTCTTCCATGCGGGACCTTATCTGAAAGTCTAGATACACCACATCCACTGGCACCCCTTCATCCATTTTACTTGTCACATCCTCAAAAAATTCCAGAAGATTAGTCAAGCATGATTTCCCTTTCATAAATCCATGTTGACTTGGACTAATCCTATTACTGCTATCCAAATGCTCCATTATTACCTCTTTAATAATTGACTCCAGCATCTTTCCCACCACCGAAGTCAGGCTAACTGGTCTGTAATTCCTCGTTTTCTCTCTCGCTCCTTTCTTGAAAAGTAGGATAACATTAGCTATCCTCCAATCCAAAGGAACTGATCCTGAATCTTGAACATTGGTAAATGATCACCAATGCGTCCACTATTTCTAGAGCCACCTCCCTGAGGACCCTGGGATGCAGACCATCAGGCCCAGGGGGTTTATCATCCTTCAGTCCCATTAGCCTACCCAATACTATTTCTCGCCTAATAAAAATCTCTTTCTGTTCCTCTACCCCCTTAGATCCTCTGTCCTGCGGTACATCTGGGAGATTGTTGTGTCTTCCTTAATGAAGACAGATCCAGAGTACCTGTTCAACTCTTCTGCCATTTCCTTGTTCCCCATAATAATTTCACCCCTGTCTGCCTTCAAGGGGCCCACATTTGACTTTGCTACTCTTTTTCACTTAACATGTCTAAAGAAGCCTTTACTGTCCTTCTTTATATTCCTGGCCAGCTTCCCTTCGTACTTCATCTTTTCAGCCCGTATTGCCCGTTTTGTTTCCTTCTGTTGTCCTATGAAAGTTTCCCAATCCTCTGGCTTCCGGCTACTCTTTGCTGTGTTATACATCTTTTCTTTTAGTTTTATTCTATCCCTAACTTCTCTTGTCAGCCACAGTTGCCTCCTACTCCCCTTAGAATCTTTCTTCCTTTTTGGAATGAAATGATCCTGCGTCTTCTGGATTATGCCCAGAAATTCCTGCCATTGCTGTTCCACCGTCATTCCTGCTAGGATCCCTTTCCAGTCTACCTTGGCCAGCTCCTCTCTCATGCCTCCATAGTCCCCTTTGTTCAACTGCATCACTGACACTTCCGATTTAACGTTCTCCTTCTCAAATTGCAGATTAAAACTAATCATATTATGATCACTACCTCCAAGCGGTTCCTTTACCTCGAGTTCTCTCATCATATCTGGTTCATTGGACAACACTAAATCCAGAATTGCCTTTTATCTGGTCGGCTCCATTACAGGCTGCTCTAAGAATCCATCTCAGAGACATTCTACAAACTCTCTTTCTTGGGGTCCTGAACCAACCTGATTTTCCCAGTCTACCTGCATATTGAAATCCCCCATCACCACAGTGGCATTACCTTTGTTCCATGCCAGTTTTAACTCCTGCTGCAACTTACACCCCACATCCGGGCTACTACTTAGGTGTCTGTATATAACACCAATTAGTGTCTTCTTGCCTTTACAATTCCTCAACTCAATCCACAGTGACTCTACCTCGTCAGTCCCTATGTCTTCCCTCGCAAGGGACTGAATTCCATCCCTCACCAGCAGAGCTACCCCCCCCCTCCTCTGCCCACCTGCCTGTCCTTTCCGTAGGATGTATATAACCCTGAACATTAAGTTCCCAGGCCCAATCATCCTGCAGCTAAGTCTCAGTAATCTCCACAATGTCATATCTACCAAAGTCTAACTGAGCCTCAAGCTCATCTACTTTACATCTTATACTTCGCGCATTCATATACAATACTTTTAATTCCTTACGCATCTCACCTTTCACGCCGATCCCTATTACACTTGGCCATACTCTCCTATCCCTTTGTGAGCTTCCTTTCCATTAATTCTGGGGTCATTAACCATCCCTTTACTCTCTTTCCCTTTAACTCCGTCCTCGACTAACCCATTTGACGCCTCCCCCTTATTCAGTTTAAAACCACCCGTGTAGCAGTGGCAAACCTGCCTGCCAGAATGCAGGTCCCCCACCTGTTAAGATGCAATCCGTCCCTTTTGTACAGTTCCCCCTTATTCCAAATCAGATCCCAGTGGTCTAAGAATCTAAATCCCTGCCCCCTGCACCAGTTCCTCAGCCACACATTCAGGTCCCGTATCTCCCTGTTCCTGCTCTCGCCAGCACGAGGAACTGGAAGCAAACCGGAGATAACAACCCGGGAGGTCCTGCTTTTCAGCATTTTTCCGAGCTTTCTAAAGTCACTCTGCAGAATAATCATCCTTGTTTCCGACATCGTTTGTGCCGACATGTACTACCACTTCCGGCTGTCCACCTTCGCCCTTGAGGATTTTCTGCACTCTGTCCGTGATATGCTGGATCCTGGCACCGGGAAGGCAGCACATCATCCTCGAATCCCGTCTGTTGCCGCAGAAATCTCTGTCCGTACCTCTCACGATGGAGTCTCCAACTACAATGGCGTTGCCTGACATCGGCCTCTTTGGTTTTGGCTCAACAGCCCTTTTTGCTTCGCAAGCCAGTCCGCCGCTCAGTGTGATAACGTCTTCTGTCCTGACAGCTTCTAAGTGGGTGAACCTGTTCACAAGAGGCACAACCTTTGCATTCCATGTTTCCCTCCCTTTCTCACCTTCACCCACCTTCTCTATTCCAGTATCTTAGGCATAACAATCTTACTGTAGGACTTGTCGAGGGACGACTCAGTTTCTCGGACGAACCTGGGCTCATCCACTTGCTTCTCCAGTTCCCCAACACGGTCCTTCAGGAGCTGTACCTGGATGCACTTCTCACATTTGTAGCAGCCAGAGGCACTAGCAGTGTCCTTGACCTCCCACATACTGCAAGCATCACACTGAATCAGCTTGCTTGACATTTCCTTCTTTCATCTCTCCCTCTTCGTTTTGCGTAACCTCCTTTCCTCAGCCTCCTCGCCGAAGATTCTTGAGCCAACGACTCACACTTTACTCACAGGGCACTTCTCTCACAAAGCCGCTCCCTCACTGCTGCTCCCTAAGAGCCGCCTTGCTTATATTGACTGATAAATTGCCTAATTTGCCAATTTACAAACCAAATGCCTCAGTTTCAAACTGTGACTCTGACTCACTTCTAACTCTCCTCCCACTAGGGCTAGTCAATCAGTGCTTTCTCCTGCTTCTCTTTGTTGCTGTTGCTTCAAAATCCACGGGAACTCTGAGTTAAGTCTGCCTGTCCTTTGCCTCTCCTCTTCAACTGTTTTCCCCCTCTGACTCACTTCTAAAGCCCCTGTCCCACTTAGGAAACCTAAACGGAAACCTCTGGTGACTTTGCGCCCCACCCAAAAAAAAAATCAAGGTCGAGGTGATCTGCAACCTCCTACCACCTCCCACGCATATGTTGAAAACCTTTCTCGACTATGAAGAAACCTCCTTCAACCGACAGCAACCTCCTTCAACTAATTTGAAAACTGGCTTTGTTAAATTGGTCCGCGATTCAACAACACCACCTTGAACCTCATACAACCAAACTGAAAACCAACAATGACCAGTGTCGACTAGTTGCAGCTCAGTTGATCACGTGATGAAATGATTTCATGAATGTTTTTTTTCTTACGATAAAAGCCTCCCAGGTTTTTTTTTAAATCATTCAGAACCATGAGAGCAGGGAAGGAACAAGTTAGGTGGATGTTACTAAAAGTACATCTACTGCTGTCAGCAGCGGCTCTTTTGCTTCAGCCTTTCAAGAAAAGCAGAAGGGAAAGCACAAGGGTGAAGAGGAAGCAGAAGAAGTGGTGTCAGTGGGTGAAGCCCTTCTTGCAAAGAAGATTGAGGCTTGGACAGTATGATAGATAACCTGATGTTTGTGCTGCAAGATGAGGATTTGTCTGCATTTAAAAACTTTCTACGAATCACACCTGAGCTGTTTATTATCTCAATGGGGTTAGGTTAGGTAAGGGGGAGGTGCAGCGAGACCTGGGTGTCCTTGTACACCGATCACTGAAAGTTGGCTTACAGGTACAGCAGGCAGTGAAGAAAGCTAATGGAATGTTGGCCTTCATAACAAGAGGATTTCAGTATAGGAGTAAAGAAGTTCTTCTGCAATTGTATAGGGCTCTGGTGAGACCACATCTGGAGTATTGTGTACAGTGTTGGTCTCCTAATTTGAGGAAGGTCATCCTTGTGATTGAAGCAGTGCAGCTTAGGTTCACGAGATTGATCCCTGGGATGGCGAGACTGTCATATGAGGAAAGATTGAAAAGACTAGGCTTGTATTCACGGGAGTTTAGAAGGATGAGGGGTTCTCTTATAGAAACATATAAAATTATAAAAGGACTAGTCAAGCTAGATGCAGGAAACATTTTCCCAATGTTGGGTGAGTCCAGAACCAGGGGCCACAGTCTTAGAATAAAGGGGAGGTCATTTAAGACTGAGGTGAGAAAAAACGTTTTCACCCAGAGAGTTGTGAATTTATGGAATTCCCTGCCACAGAGGGAGTGGAGGCCAAGTCACCGGATGGATTTAAGAGAGAGATAGATAGAGCTCTAGGGGCTAGTGGAGTCAAGGGATATGGGGAGAAGGCAGGCACGGGTTATTGATAGGGGACGATCAGCCATGATCACAATGAATGGCGGTGCTGGCTCGGAGGGCCGAATGGCCTCCTCCTGTACCTATTTTATATGTTTCTATCTATGTTTCCATGTTTAATGAGCTGGAGGAAACAGTGGGTCCCCTGCTGGGAAACAAAGGAGACCTATATGAGGAAGCGACTGGAACCAGGACTGTGCCTGACCATCACACTCCGCCATTTGGCATCAGGGGACTCTGCTACAACTTTCTTGTAGTCCACAACACTATCAGTAAGATTGTCCGAGAGACCTGTGAGGCAATCATTGATGTATATGGGGATAATGTGATCGACTGCCCCAGAACACCAAATGATTGGAAGAGAGTGGCACAGGGCTTTGATAAACAATGGAATTTTAAACATACATGTGGGGCAGTGGATGGCAAACGTTGCAACAGCTGTCCACCCAAGGGAGGTTCAAAATACTACAATTACAAGAATTTTCACTCAGTTGGACTCAGACTACAAATTCCTGTATGTGGATGTGGGCACACCTGGCAGTGTAGCAGATGCCAGGATCTGGAGAGAGAGTCCTCTCGGGCAGTCAATGGAAAATGGAACATGCCTGACCCCGAACCTCTGCCAGGAGACGACAACCCGGACATATTCTACAGTGTGGTTGGTGATGATGCCTTTGCACTCAGGCCGTGGATGATGAAGCCATATCCACACAGGAATTTGACATGGGATCAAAGGATCTTTAATTATAGGCTTTCCAGGGCTAGGAGGGTTGTCGAAAACGCATTTTGAATCCTCTCAAGCAGATTTCGTTGCTTGCTGACTACTACGGAGCAGGTGCCCAAGAATGTTGAGACGATTGCGTTTGCAGCATGTGTCCTCCACAACGTTGTCCGTGTCAGATGTGCTGCAGCATCAGCTACAGCCATGGAGGAGGGTGACTTGGTTGACGTCCGCACGGAAACATAACAACAGGTACGTGCAGAGCAGGAGATACCTATGGTATCACTGCAGGGATTGCCACGTAAAACCAGTTCAAGGGTGGCAAAGAGCAGAGAGAACATCTCTGCTCTTACTACAACTCAGCCCTCCCTGGGTAGTGTACCATGGCAGAACAATGCTATTTGAGGAACAGGACGTCAGCATGACACTGCACAAACTGTGGTGAAGCACTGCAGGAGGAGACTGCACTGAAGGCAATAAAAGTTTTTTTTGAAAACAATTGAAATCAAGCTAATTTTGTTTAATTCCAGATGAATTAATTTGACAGAAAGACTTATTTGCAGTTGTTTTATCCAAAAACTGTGCTCATCTTAGAAAAATGGTCTGTTAATCTTTTTTCATTATGCAAGCGTTCTATTGCAACTTAATTTGGTTTTCACAGATAAGAGCTCTTTTGCTTTACTTTTTATGTACAGCATTATTTCAATGTTTGATAAATCCCTTAGCAATTCACTTCCTTACTTGCATTTACCAAGATGGTGTGAAAATGTCCTTGTATGTTGGAGATTTCAGTGCCTTTTAAGAGATGTGCAAACATTTTGTTTTCCATCTAGTGTGCTGTTTGTTTTATTTACTGACCCATCAATAGGTGCAATAAAATTCCCTTGCAAATGGAGAGCACTGGTGGCGTTGTGTTTTTTATCACTCATTATAGCACATGTGAGAGGCTGAGAATTCCCTCCCTGATCCAGCTTCTCAGTAATCCGTAAACATTATTCATGATTTTTGAGACTTAAGAGATGAGATGTTCTGCTGACATTGAAAAAATGTTTCTTAGACATCAATTTTGGTTTGAATAAACAATTATTACCTTTATTGTGCAAAGTTTACAAAAAGTGATCACCCAAATTATTATCAAAACATTTTTAAACAGGCTTCATAGATCAAAATTTTAAAATTACATGACTTGAAACAAAACAAAACAAGTCTAAACAGCAATAACAACAAACTTCAACAATCTTTTATCAAACGGTAAACAACCACATCAAACGTTACATTATTCATTCCCCATGTCCCGGAAGAAACCTTCCCTTGGTTCAGGTGATGCACCTCTTGAGGAAACACCTTGATCAGAATAATCTGTGGCGATTGCAGACAACACAGATCCTGTGGGCTGGAAGTCAGTGTCCTGCCTCTGAAATAAAAAAAAAAACAGGTTTTGAAGTTTTCGCGCAACACTGAGCATCAAAAGCTGCAATTGACATGTATTTACACATTCTTCAAAATCTCATCGTCTCTGCGGTCAAATCATGGGCCGCTTTTTGATACAACTTATTAGCATGTACGGGAGCAGGATGAATTACATTGTCTTATGAGGGCTTGAACAACACATGATAACATTCAAGTGAAAGCTTATAAAGTTTCATTTGTTGAATTTCATACCTGTCCAGCATTGAATTGTGGCTGTGCCGCCATTCGCATCTGTTGTGGCTGTGGTCTTGATGAAAGCTTTTGTAACATAGATCCATGTATTAGTTGAACTTAACAAAATTCACTGAGGAATTAATTTGACAAAGAGTGCAATCATTAAAGTTTCCATTATATATTCTGTACCTGCTCAGAATGGTTCCAGAGCTGCACCATCGGATTAATTTGACGTGGTGCCACCTGCTGACGTTGCAGTTGTGGATCTGGCTGGGCATACTGCAACATAAATGAGATCATAGTGATTATCTCTTCTAAATTACAGAGATTGATGCACGACGATCATGTGAATGACTGAAAATCTAGATTGCATGTTACCGTGTGGCAGTGATTGATGGCATCATTTACAAGTTGCCTACATATTGCCATGTATTGCACAGGTGGGTGGACGTGAATCATGGTGGCGATGAACCCTGTCATCTTAAATAGGAACTCCTGCAGAAGTGTTTTACCCCTCCGGTCATCCTCTACCTTCTTTAGGGCATCCCTCACCTGCTCCAAGATCTGAAACATAAATAAAAAAGTAAACAGCACAATGGTGGATGGAGGCATTGATTAATGAGATGTTAAATGTGCTGAAATGTTAAACGATCCACTTACAAAACTCATCTCTACTTCTCGTCCGTCAAGGTGTGGCGTACCAACAGGTGATGATTCCCAACTTTCAGTATCGCGTTGACCACGCCTTCTGTAGCGCTCTTCACTGGTGGAAAGGTTCATGGCTGAAGTGCACTCCAGTGGCTCCTCCACCTCCTCACAGGGCACAGCGGACAATTGAGGCACCTGTTGAAAGGGGAACAGATAAAGATAGTCTTAAAATGTGTGAACAACATAATGACTTACTATGTCATAAAAATTACCTTTGTCCCGCCCGCTCTTTCTGCTTATCACTCGCACAATGTGCCCACTGTTCATTCACCCACCTGCCTTGGGGTGAGGTTGTGTCCAGCTGCCCCAGACTTGGTGGCCTTGGTTGGTATCCTCCCAAATATTGTTCTTTGACTCTTCATTTATTGGACAAGCTGTTCATCTGCATGGGATGACAAGACACTGTGTTAAAATCTCCTCTGAAAGGTGCATTCATTTCTTCCAAAGGAAAAGGTTTAGGCACTGCAGGAGGTAAACAATCATCTAATAAATGACCATTGAGGCACGAGTTAATTGATGGCTAAAAGCTTCCTACAGATGCTACTCTTGTTCATGACCCATTAAAAGAGCTTATTATCTGCTTGAAATAAGAAAAAGTGACCAGCCAAAGGCTCCTGCACACAAAAAACACGCATACCATTTAGGCACGAGTTAATTGCACGCTACCTTTTCCATAGATGGTCCGCAGGTTCACGACCCTATCAAAGAGATGATCATGTGCATGAGATTAAAAAAGTGTCAAAGTGACTTTTGAAAGCTTCCTGCAAGGGAATGTGTGTAAACAGACAAACAACGTTGAAACGAAAGAGGATTGTGTTGTTTGTTGGCTGCCAGGAAGAAAATGGAGGAAGCGTTGTGGATAAACAAGGTTTTGACTTTAAAGCATGTGCTAATGGCCTTGCTTCATGTAGGTTTGGAGACAAGATTCGGCACATCTGTTAGATTTGTCTGCAAGGCAATGGGGAAGGTGTTTACACAACATTGCATGCATACCCTTATTTAAAATCACATAAATGAAAGGTGTTCTTGTATTAAAAATTATGATTTCTTAAAATCAACCTGTACTAATTGCAATGATGTCTGAGCTAATTGCAATGTCTGAGCTACTTAAAGTAAAACAATATGTTCTAGCTGGTGCAGAGCCACAGAAGTTGACACTTTAAAGCAATTTCAATAATGTCCTAATGGCCTTGCTTTCCGCATATCTAATGCAGGTCTGGAGACAAGAATCAGACACAGCTGTGAGATTCGTCTGGGAGGTTTTTACACAGCATACCATTCTTTACAATCACATTGATGAAAGGTGTTCTTGGAGGAAAGGTTCTGATCTTTAATTTATCCTGTCCTGATTGTACTGATGGCTAAAAGAAAATGTCTTTTTGGAGGGTTGTGCCCCACCCCTGCGAGTCTGCCTTTTGGGAGCCATCATTTCTACAACCTTTCTCTGCTAAAAGAACTCTGCAACTGTGATTGAGCACGCCCAGGAGTGACAGAGGTCACATGCTTATGCTAATATTAACCTTTTTTTCACCCACTTTTATTCCACCAGGGAGGTCTTGCCTTCCACTACCTGCAACCTCCGGCAGGTAGTGGAAGGCAAGTGGAACTCCACCATTAGTGCAGCTGGGGGTTATGCATGAGGGGATAGGGCGGGGGATGGGGGAAAAGGAGCAAATTAATATAGAGTATATTGAGTATAGAAGCTGGGATGTAATGTTAAAATTGTACAAGGCATTGGTGAGACCAAATCTGGAGTATGGTGTACAATTTTGGTCGCCCAATTATAGGAAGGATGTCAACAAAATAGAGAGAGTACAGAGGAGATTTACTAGAATGTTGCCTGGGTTTCAACAACTAAGTTACAGAGATAGGTTGAATAAGTTAGGTCTTTATTCTCTGGAGTGCAGAAGGTTAAGGGGGGACTTGATAGAGGTCTTTAAAATGATGAGAGGGATAGACAGAGTTGATGTGGACAAGCTTTTCCCTTTGAGAATAGGGAAGATTCCAACAAGAGGACATGACTTCAGAATTAAGGGACAGAAGTTTAGGGGTAATATGAGGGGGAACTTCTTTACTCAGAGAGTGGTAGCGGTGTGGAATGAGCTTCCAGTGGAAGTGGTGGAGGCAGGTTCGTTGGTATCATTTAAAAATAAATTGGATAGGCATACGGATGAGAAGGGAATGGAAGGTTATGGTATGAGTGCAGGCAGGTGGGACTAAGGAGAAAAAAAAGTTGTTCGGCACCGACTTGTAGGGCCGAGATGGCCTGTTTCCGTGCTGTAATTGTTATATGGTTATATGGTTAATAATATTAATATCATATCAAGGGGCGGTGGTTAGTGTGTGTGTGTGAAATGCTGTAGGCTGCCCCCGCCCCCCCCCCCCCCCCCCCCCAACCGCGTGTTGAGGAGACAGGGCCCAACGGGTCCCACTAGGTCTAGTAACAGTAACATTTAAAAGACATTTGGACAGGTACATTGATAAGAAAGGATTAGAGGGATGTGGACCAAACGCGGGTGGGTTGGACTAGTGCAATTGGGCCGAAGGGCCTATTTCCACACTGTATGGCTCTATTATCCAATGGGAAACCTCCCATCTCAATGCATTTCTATCCATCTGTATTTAACTCCAGATCAGTGGCGCATCTGGTAGAGCTGCTGCCTCAGACAAGAGACCTAGGTTCAATCCAGACGGGTGCTGTCCATATGGAGATTGCACAATTTCTCTGTGACTGCCAGCGTTCCCTCTGGGTGTTCCGGTTTCCACCCAGATCCCAGAGGCGTGCAGATCAAAGGTTAATTGGCCAACAGTAAATTGCCCCCAATGTGTGGGGAACTTATTCAAAAGTGGGATAACTAGATGGAACTAGTCTAAATGGAACTAGACTAAATGGGTGATCAATGGTCGGCGTAGATTCGATGGGATGAAGGGCCTGTTTGAATAAATTTTCAATCAATTAATCCTGTTCATCCCTTTATTCAATGAGCCACAACGATCCAGACCACCAAAGCCTTGGGATTGAAATCCCCACCCTCGTTCATATTCTGTCACATTGACCTTTCCTATGTCAGTACCCTTCACTAAACCTGCCACCTCAAGCGCTTCAGTTGACCAGCACGACTGCCCTAAGTCCTTTGGCCACTATTGATGGCACTCCTCCCTCTTTTAAGTCCCAATCACTGGAATTCCTTCTGTAATCTTCCTCACCTCTCCTCCTTTAAAATATACCTTCAAAGTAATTACTGACTAAACATTTGGCCACTCATTCCAGGACCTCCTTGTTTAGTTCATAATTAATAGTTGTCTGATGAACTGCCCTGGACGTACATACATAAGGCAGCTCACAACTCATTAAAGGCACTCTGGTAATATAGCTGCATTGTTAAGTAAAACAGAAATGATGGAACAATTGAAGTGAAGTGCTGCAATGACTACAGGTGCTGTCTGTACGGAGTTTGTACATTCTCCCCGTGACTTGCGAGGGTTTTCTCTTGGATCTCCAGTTTTCTCCCACACCCCAAAACATACGCGTTTGTAGGTTAATTGGCTTGGTACAATTGAAAATTGTTCCCTGTGTGTGTAGGATAGTGTTAGTGTGCAGGGATTGCTGGTTGGCATGGAGTCAGTGGACCAAAGGGCCTGTTTCTGTGCTGTATCTCTAAAGTAAACTAAACAATGAGAAAAATGGATGTCACCAGTATTTACAATGTCACCAGTGTTTACAGCATAGCTCATCAACCCATTGGCAACAGTTGCAAAGAATAATACCAATGGGGATTGAGACGTAGTGGAGGAGAGAGAGGATGACGATTGTCCAGGTCAGTCACAGTTTGTGCTGGTCCTCACACCTTAGTTTAGTTTAGTTTAGTTTCGACATTCAGTGTGGAAGCAGGCCCTTCGGCCCACTGAGTCCGTACTACCCAACACATTAACACTACCCTACACACACCAGGGAAATGTTATATTAACACCAAGCCAATTAACATACAAAACTGTACGTTGTTGGAGTGTGGGAGAAAAATAAAGGTCTCGGAGAAAACCCACGCAGGTCACGGGGAGGACATACAAACTCCGTACGGACAGCATTCATAGTTAGCCAGCCCGCGTCTCTGTCTCCGTAAGGCAGTAGCTCTACCGCTGCGCCACCGTGCCGCCCACTCTTAGCTGTTGGTGGCCTCACCACACAGAGAAGCTCCATGCCTGAGTCTCAGCTGGGCACTGGCATACGTAGCAGTTTATCTGAAATATGGTTGTGGGCTGATTGCCAAACTGGATCCCTGTATGATCATTATTTTGGCAGATTTGGGTGTGTGGGCACAAAACAACTGGCTTATTGCTGATGTCCAAAGCTCTCATGTGGAGAGCTGCTTATGGCTAATCAATGCGTTGGGGACAATGGAACAAATGACATAATCAATAATTGATATTGGGTTTAATTTAATTGAATTGATTGTCACGTAACCAAGGTTGTTTTGTTGCGTGCTATCCAGTCTGCGGAAATACTTTTCATGATTATATTCAAGCCGTCCACAGTGTACAGATACGGGATGAAGGGAATAACGTTCAATGCAATATAGAGTCCAGAAAAGTCAGATTAAAGATAGTCCAAGGATGTCCAATGAAGCGGATTGTAGGTCAGGACAATGCTCTCGCTGGTGATAGGATGATACAGTTGTCTGATAACAGCTGGGAGGAAACTGTCCCTGAATCTGGATGTGTGCATTTTGTAACTTTTACACTTCTTGCCTGATGGGAGGGAGGTGAAGAGGGAGTGACTAGGGTGAGACTCGTCCTTGATGATGCTGCTGGCCTTGCCGAGGCAGCGTGGTGTAGATGGAGTCAATGGAAGTGAGATTGGTTTGTGTGATGGTCTGGGCAGTGTTCCTAAGTCTCCGAAATTTCTAGTGGTCTTGGATGAAGTTGTTCCCAAACCGTGCTGTGATGCTTCCCGATAAAATGCTTTCCATGGCGCATCTGTAAAAATTGGTGAGAGTGGTTGGGGTCTTGCCGGACTTCCTAAACCTTCTCATGAAGTAGAGGCGTCGGTGTGCTTTCTTGGCCATTGCTTTAATATGGTTAGCCCAGGACAAGTTGCTTGATATTTACTTCCAGGAACTTGAACCTTTCAACCATCTGTAGTTCGGTGCCATACGTGTAATGCTTTGTTCCTGAAGTTGAGTACTATCTATTTTGTCTTGCTGACATTGAGGGAAAGGTTGTTGGCTTGACAACGGGTCACAAGCTTCTCAATCTGCTTCCTGGAGTGGAAATAGTATTGAGTGTTCAACCCTTACTCCACACATAAACATCTCATGACTTCATCTATCAGGGGAAGTTAGCTCAATGGTGTAGGCAAGACTGCCACAATACCACCAATCTTCAACATTGAGGATTTCACAAGGTAACTGTCTTGTTTGGAACATAGTTCTGCCAGATTGTGGTTGGTCCTCGTCCAAACTACATTCCTCTGCTCAAATATTACTGACTCAATGTCTTCCTGTAAACACATTTCTAGATATGTCACCGGAGGCAGGTTATGATGCAATCCTGCCCGTTCCAGTAAATGTAGATGGGCTCCCCTGAACAACGTTCCGGTCTATCCCAGCTGTCTGCTTCTTTTGTCTGAAGAAGGGTCGCGACCCGAAACGCCACCTTCTCTCCAGAGATGCTGCCTGTCCCGCTGAGTTACTCCAGCTTTTTGTGGCTGTCTGCTTCTTTTACTGGATTCCCAGATTTATTTGGCTCATAAAGCTTCTCAAAGTGTTAATGGTGTTTATTTACTATTGAATGTTGTGCATTCAAAGGGCACAGCATCATGAAAGACCTTGAGATGTTGTTCCTACTGCTATTCATAAAAGGCCCGACATTAGGTAGAAATATTTTCATAAATCATATCATTTGTGAATAATTTGTCTTAATAATATTTGTCTTGATATTAATGATCTGTAACATCACATAGTGTAAATTATTGTGTATAGAAAAGTCTGCTCTTAGCAAATGTTAACAAGAGATAAATTGTAGTCATAGTAATGAAAGGACATCCAAACAATTGATATTTGTAACGTAATTTCAGAATAGACATAAACAGCTCAAGGTTGCTGCAGAACAGCTCACAAATAGAAACTCCACATAGTTAAGACCTGAAGATTCATTCCCTAGACAAATACTTCCAAATACTTAGCAGCAAGGGGATCGGCCAGTGAGGCTAATCTGACCATTGTCCTTAGAGTGAAAGAGTCATACAGCACGTAAACAGGTCCTTCAGCCCAGTTTGCCAATGCCGGCCAATATGCCCCATCTGCTGTAGTCTCACCTGCCTGCATTTGGCCCATATCCCTCTAAACTTGATCATGTAATATCATTGCAGGTGCTAGAGTCATAGAGTCATAGAGTCATACCATGTAAAAACAGGCCCTTCAGCCCTACTTGCCTGCATCAACCAACATGTTCCAGCTACACTAGTCCCATCTGCATTTGGCCCATATCCCTCTAAGCCTGTCCTATCCATGTACCTAAGATAGACACAAAAAGCTGGAGTAACTCAGGAGGACAGGCAGCATCTGTGAACAGGACTGGGTGATGTTTCAGGTCGAGACCCTTCTTCAGACTGGTTAGGGATAATTGAAACAAGAGATATAGATGGTGATATGGAGAGATAAAGAACAATGAATGAAATATATGCAAAAAAGTAACAATGATAAAAAAAGGAGACAGGCCATTGTAAGCTGTTGAGTGAAAATGAGAGAGGGAATGCCGGGGCTACCTGAAGTGAGAGAAATCAATATTCATACCACTGAGCTGTAAGCTTCCCAAGTAAAAATATGATGCTGTTCCTCCAATTTGTGTTTAGCCTCACTCTGACATTGGAGGAGACCGAGGACAAAAAGGTCTTTGTAGGAATGAGAAGGAGAATGAAAGTGTCCAGCAACCGGGAGATCGGATAGGTTCATGCGGGCTGAGTGAAGGTGTTCAGCGAAACGATCGCCCAGTCTGCCATTGGGCTCGCCGATGTATAAGAGTCCACATCTTGAACAATGGATACAGTAGATGAGGTTGGAGGACGTGCAAGTGAACCTCTGCCTAACCTGAAAGGACTGTCAGGGTCCCTGGACAGTCGAGGGAGGATGTATAGTGACATGTGTTGCATCTTCTGCGATAGCGGGGAAGGTACCTGGTGAGAGAGTGGTTTGGGTGGGAAGGGATGAGTGAATCAGAAAGTTGCGGAGGGAACGGTCTATGCGGAAAATGGTGGAGATGGGAAAATGTGGCAAGTGGTGGGGTCCTGTTGGAGGTGGGGGAAATTTCAGAGGATTACATGTTGTTTGCGATGGCTGATAGGGTGGAAGGTGAGGACTAGGGGGATTCTGTCCCTGTTGTGTACCTGTCTGAATGTTTCTTAAACGTTGTGATAGTACCTGACGCAACTACCTTCTCCAGCAGCTCATTTGATACACCCACCACCCTCTGTGTGAAACAGTTACCCCTCAGCTTCCTATTAAATCTTTCCTCCCTCAACGTAAACCCATGTCCTCTGGTCCTTGATCTCCTACTCTGGGCAAGAGACTCTGTGCATCTACCCAATCTATTCCTCTCATAATTTTATACACACCTATAAGATCAGCCCTCATCCTCCTGCGCTCTAAGGAATAGAGTCCTAGCCTGCTTAACCTATCCCTATAGCTCAGGCCCTCGGGTGCTGGAAACATCCTTGTAAATTGGCTCAGCACCCTTTCCAACTTGACAGCATCTTTCCTTTAACATGGTGCCCAGAACCGAACACAATACTCTAAATGCAGCCTCACCAACATCTTATATAACTGCAACATGACCTTCCAACTTCTGTACTCAATACTCTGACTAATGAAGGGAAATGTGTCAAAAGCCTTTTTGACCATGCTATCTACCTGTGGTGCAACTTTCAATGAACTATGTAACTGTTTTCCTAGATCGCTCTGCTCTACAACACTCCCCACTGTGTAGGTCCTTCCCATGTTAGTACGCCCAGAACACCTCACATTTCTCTGTATTAAATTCCAGCAACCATTCTTCAGCCCACCTGCCCAACCGATCAAGATGCTGCTGCAGCTTTTGACAATCATGTTCATCTGCAAACTTGCTAATCATGTTATGTACATTCTCATCCAAATCTTTGATGTAGGTGACAAACAGCAATGGTCCCAGCACCAACACTGAAGGGTGGCTTGGTGGCACAGTGGTCGAGTTGCTGCATTACAGCGCTTGCAGCACCGGAGACCCGGGTTCAATCCCGACTCCTGGTGCTGTCTGTCCTGGTGCAACTTTCTCCAAGATCTTCATTTTCCTCCCACACTTCAAAGATGTACATATATTTAGGTAATTGGGCTTGGTATAAGTGTAAATTGTACCTGGTGTGTGTTGGATAGCATCAATGTCAAGGATTGCTGGCCGCGGACTCGGTGGGCCGAGGGGCCTGTTTTCCCACGGTATCTCTAAACTAAACTAAACTAAACTAAACTAAACTAAACTAAACTAACCACACCACTAGTCACAGGCCTCCTGTCTAAGAAGCAACCTTCCACCATCACCCTCTGCTTCCATCCATGAAGCCATTTTTGAATCCATTCTGCTATCTCTCCTTGGATCCCATGCGATCTAACCTTCCAGAGCAGCTTACCATGTGGAACCTTGTTGAATGCTTTGCTGAAGTCCATGTATGTAACATCTACAGCTCTGCCCTCATCAACCTGTTTGGTTACATCATCACAAAAACTCAATCAGATTTGTCAGACATGAACTCTAGCTGGGGGGCAGTGTTAGCTGTGAGGAGGATGCTAGGAGACTGCAAGGTGACTTGGATAGGCTGGGTGAGTGGGCAAATGTTTGGCAGATGCAGTATAATGTGGATAAATGTGAGGTTATCCATTTTGGTGGCAAAAACGGGAAAGCAGACTATTATCTAAATGGTGGCCGATTGGGAAAGGGGGAGATGCAGCGAGACCTGGGTGTCATGGTACACCAGTCATTGAAGGTAGGCATGCAGGTGTGCAGCAGGCAGTAAAGAAAGCGAATGGTATGTTAGCTTTCATTGCAAAAGGATTTGAGTATAGGAGCAGGGAGGTTCTACTGCAGTTGTACAGGGTCTTGGTGAGACCACACCTGGAGTATTGCGTACAGTTTTGGTCTACAAATCTGAGGAAGGACATTATTGCCATAGAGGGAGTGCAGAGACGGTTCACCAGACTGATTCCTGGGATGTCAGGACTGTCTTATGAAGAAAGACTGGATAGACTTGGTTTATACTCTCTAGAATTTAGAAGATTGAGAGGGGATCTTATAGAAACTTACAAAATTCTTAAGGGGTTGGACAAGCTAGATGCAGGAAGATTGTTCCCGATGTTAGGGAAGTCCAGGACAAGGGGTCACAGCTTAAGGATAAGGGGGAAATCCTTTAAAACCGAGATGAGAAGAACTTTTTTTCACACAGAGAGTGGTGAATCTCTGGAACTCTCTGCCACAGAGGGTAGTTGAGGCCAGTTCATTGGCTATATTTAAGAGGGAGTTAGATGTGGCCCTTGTGGCTAAGGGGATCAGGGGGTATGGAGAGAAGGCAGGTACGGGATACTGAGTTGGATGATCAGCCATGATCATATTGAATGGCGGTGCAGGCTCGAAGGGCCGAATGGCCTACTCCTGCACCTAATTTCTATGTTTTCTATGTTTCTAATGTACAAACCCATGCTGACTATCCCTAATCAGCCTTTATCCCTCTACATGCATATGTATCCTATCCTTCAGAATACTCTCCAATAATATTACAACCACAGACGTTCAGCTTGGTCGCCTGTAGTTCACAGTCTATTCTCTGCAGCCCTTCTTCAATAGATGCACAACATTTGCCACCATCTAGTCTTCTGACACCTTGCCTGTATTTTAATGATGATTTGTAAATCTCAGCCAGGGCTCCTGCAATTACCTCTCTAGCTTCCCACAGTGTCCTCAGAAGTATTTAATCAGGCCCGGGCGATTTATCTACCTACATACATGTCAGAACTTTCAGCACCTCCTCAGGCATAATACTGATTGCCCTCAAGACACTTCCAGAGCTTCCTCACGAATTGGCCAGAACTGCAATTCTCTCACCGTAACTGCCTTCAGCAGACTGGGCTGATCCACTGCCCTCACACCCACAATACCACCATCATACTATCATATCTCATATTATCATAAAAGTCAAGATACATTGGACTGGGACATGGATAGGAC
This sequence comes from Leucoraja erinaceus, assembly GCF_028641065.1. Lineage (NCBI taxonomy): Eukaryota > Metazoa > Chordata > Chondrichthyes > Rajiformes > Rajidae > Leucoraja > Leucoraja erinaceus. The sequence goes on along the minus strand of NC_073402.1, from coordinate 495,154 downwards.
AGATTTAGATGACTATGGGCCAAGCTTGGGCAGGTGGGACTAGCGTTGGTGGGGCATGTTGCTCAGTGTGGGAAATTTGGGCAGATGGGCCTGTATTCACACTGTATGCTTCTATGACTCTAATAGTTTGTTCTTCATCCTGACCCTCTCCCTCACCCTGCCTAGAAAAAGACCATCTTTGTTTCCATACAGACACTGTATCCTCTCTCCGCTTCAGTATGTTCTGAATATAGAATCAGAGTATATGTAGATACTGAGCAAGAATGCAGAGCTATGATGGCGGACTGCAGGATGGGGCGCCGTTGTGTATGGTAGTTCTCCCTGCAGTCTGCTCCTTTCACCTTTTTTATTTTATTGTTTGTCCTGTTAAAAAACAAATGTTAGTTGGAGGTCTTTTATGTGGTGTGTGGGGGAGGGGAAGGGGGAAACTTTATTTCTTAGTCTCCTACCCGGTCGGAGAGGTGGCTTCCCTCCGACCTGCTTCTTCGCCCTGTCCTTGCGGCTTACCATCGGACTGGAGCGGCGTTTCCTGTCGGAACCGGCCGGGACAACAGCTTCGGTGGCGGCACAGCGCTGGGATACCAACTCAGAGCAGGTGATGCCTTACCGGATCGCCGTGCGGTAAGCTCCGGATTGCGGTGACCGCTGACTCCGACATCGAGGAGCTGTGGTTGCGGAGCGGCCAGCCACGGGCGGCGCTGGATTTAAAACACAGGAGCCTGTGATCCTGGGATCCAGGATCGCCAGGATCGGAGCTCCAACCAACGCGGCCTGAGGACTGAGGGTGCTGCAGTCTCCGGGGAGGGAGTGGCCGCTCCAGACATTTTCCAAGCCGCTGAGGAGTGTTTACCCGACGCTGGAGTTCCAGCTTTCCAGCAAAGAGGGCCTGAAAACATCGGACTGGCTGCGGAGGCCACAAATAGGCCTCGACCTCGGGTGATTCACAGAGGAAGAGGGCTGAACTTTTCCTTGCCTTTCCCCCCAGTGGAACATTTTGATTCTGGGGGGAGGGACGTTCATGTTGAATTCTATAATGTCTTGTGTCATTTTTCTGATTTTTAATTTTTCTATGGATGTACGGAAACTTAATTATTTATTTTATGTAAAGCACTTTGGTTTCAACTCGAGTTGATTTAAACGTGCTATATAAATAAAATGTACTTACTTACTTACATGCATGTTTCAACAGATTTTTATTCCCATGTATATACCACATGTATATGCTCATCCCTCTTTCATAAACTTTAGACAATAGACAATAGGTGCAGCAATAGGCCATTCGGCCCTTCGAGCCAGCACCGCCATTCACTGTGATCATGGCTGACCATCCACAATCAGTTCCTGCCTTCTCCCCATATCCCTTGACTCCACTATCTTTAAGAGATCTATCTAACTCTCTCTTGAAAGCATCCAGAGAATTGGCCTCCACGGCCTATTGAGGCAGAGAATTCCACGGATGCTTGTCAGTATCCTACCCCCAATATCATGTGCTCTAATTTACCATATAACCATATAACAATTACAGCACGGAAACAGTCCATCTCGACCCTTCTAGTCCGTGCCGAACACATAATCTCCCCTAGTCCCATATACCTGCGCTCAGACCATAACCCTCCATTCCCTTCCCATCCATATAACTATCCAATTTATTTTTAAATGATAAAAACAAACCTGCCTCCACCACCTTCACTGGAAGCTCATTCCACACAGCTACCACTCTCTGAGTTAAGAAGTCCCCCCTCATGTTACCCCTAAACTTCAGTCCCTTAATTCTCAAGTCATGTCCCCTTGTTTGAATCTTCCCTACTCTCAGTGGGAAAAGCTTTTCCACGTCAACTCTGTCTATCCCTCTCATCATTTTTTAAAAACCTCTATCAAGTCCCCCCTTAACCTTCTGCGCTCCAAAGAATAAAGCCCTAACTTGTTCAACCTTTCTCTGTAACTTAGTTGCTGAAACCCAGGCAACATTCTAGTAAATCTCCTCTGTACTCTCTCTATTTTGTTGACATCCTTCCTATAATTGGGCGACCAAAATTGTACACCATACTCCAGAATTGGCCTCACCAATGCCTTGTACAATTTTAACATTACATCCCAACTTCTATACTCAATGCTCTGATTTATAAAGGCCAGCACACCAAAAGCTTTCTTTACCACCCTATCTACATGAGATTCCACTTTCAGGAAACTATGCACAGTTATTCCCAGATCCCTCTGTTCACCTACATTCTTCAATTCCCTACCATTTACCATGTACGTCCTATTTTGATTTGTCCTGCCAAGATGTAGCACCTCACACTTATCAGCATTAAACTCCATCTGCCATCTTTCAGCCCACTCTTCCAACTGGCATAAATTTCTCCGTAGACTTTGAAACTCTGCGTCATTACCCGCAACCCCACCTATCTTAGTATCATCTGCATACTTACTAATCCAATTTACCACACCATCATCCAGATCATTGATGTACATGACAAACAACAGTGGACCCAACACAGATCCCTGTGGCACCCCACTCGTCACTGGCCTCCAACCTGACAAACAACCATCCACCATTACTCTCTGGCATCTCCCATTCAGCCACTGTTGAATCCATCTTGCTACTCCACCATTAATACCCAACCATTGAACCTTCTTAACCAACCTTCCATGAGGAACCTTGTCAAAGGCCTTACTGAAGTCCATATACACAACATCCACTGCTTTACCCTCATCAATTTCCCGAGTAACATCTTCAAAAAATTCAAGAAGATTAGTTAAACATGACCTTCCAGGCACAAATCCATGTTGACTGTTCCTAATCAGACCCTGTTTATCCAGATGCTTATATATATTATCTCTAAGTATTCTTTCCATTAATTTGCCCACGTCTGACGTCAAACTAACAGGTCTATAATTGGTAGGTTTACTCTTAGACCCCTTTTTAAACAATGGAACAACATGCGCAGCACGCCAATCCTCCAGATCTATTCCCGTTTCTAATGACATTTGAAATATTTCTGCCCCCCCCCCCCCCCCCCCCCACCAATGTCAGGCTAACTGGTCTATAATTCCCTGTTTTCTCTATCCCTCCTTTCTAAAAAAGTGGGATAACATTAGCTACCCTCCAATCCACAGGAACTGATCCTGAATCTATAGAACATTGGAAAATGATCACCAATGCATCCACAATTTCTAGAGCCATTTTCTTAAGTACCCTGGGATGCAGACTATCAAGCCCTGGGGATTTATCAGCCTTTAGTCCTATCCGTCTACTCAACACCATTTCCTGCCTAATGTGAATTTCCTTCAGTTCCTCCGTCACCATAGGTCCTCTGGCCACGAGTACATCTGGGAGATTGTTTGCGTCTTTATTTGTGAACACAGATCCAAAGTACCTGTTCAACTCGCCTGCCATTTCCTTGTTCCCTATAATAAATTCACCTGTTTCTGTCTTCAAGGGACCCACGTTTGTCTTAACTAATTTTTTCCTCTTCACATACCTAAAGAAGCTTTTACTATCCTCCTTTATATTCTTGGCTAGCTTACCTTCGTACCTCATCTTTTCTCCCCGTATTGCATTTTTAGTTATCTTCTGATGCTCTTTAAAAGTTTCCCAATTCTCTGGATTCCCGCTCACCTTTGCTATGTTATACTTCTCTTTTATTTTTATACTGCCCTTGACTTCTCTTGTCAGCCGTGGCCCTTAGATTCCCCTTAGAATCTTTCTTCCACTTGATCCTGCACCTTCTGTGTTATTCCCAGAAATACCTGCCATTGTTGTTCCACTGTCATCCCTGCTCGGGACTCTTTCCAGTCAACTTTGGCCAGCTCCTCCCTCATGCCTCCATAGTCCCCTTTGCTCAACGGCAATACTGACACTTTCAGTTTTCCCTTCTCCCTCTCAAATTGCAGATTAAACATCATATTATGGTCACTACCTCCTAATCTTGAGTTTATCTTGAGTTCCCTTATCAAATCTGGTTCATTACACAACACTAAATCCAGAATTGCCTTCTCCTTGGTAGGCTCCAGTAAAAGCTGCTCTAAGAATCCATCTCGGAGGCACTCCACAAACTCCCTTTATTGGGGTCCAGTACCAACCTGCATGTTGAAACCTCCCATAACAACCGTAGCATTAATTTTAACTCTTGATTCAACTTACTCCCTATGTCCAGGCTACTGTTTGGGAGCCTGTAGATAACTCCCATTAGGGTCTTTTTACGCTTGCAATTCCTCAGTTCTATCCATACTGCCTCTACATCTCCTGATTTTATGCCACCCCTCGCAAGGAACTGAATTTCATTCCTCACCAACAGGGCAACCCCACCCGCTCTGCCCCCCGTCTGTCTTTTCGTTAGGATGTATACCCCTGAATATTCAGTTCCCAGCCCTGGCCCTCTTGCCTTACTCTTATCCCTTCTCAAACTTTCCTTCCCATTACCACGGGAGTTACCCTGGCCATAACGTCCAGGAGAATTGTCCTTGTTGTTTTTCTATTTAAATACCATTCATCCTCCAATGCCTGAAGGATTCTGTCAGTACTAATGTGTGTTGTTTTTACCTGTTTCATTATAAATATACTGATTTGCTGCTTTCTAGATTGGATTTTGGTTTTGTAAACTATGTATATTTAATTTAATATATATGAACATGGTGCCCAGAATAAAGCCTGGGGAATAAAGTCCAAGTCTGCTCAACCTTTCCCTGTAGCTCAGGCCCTCGTGTCCTGGAAACATCCACGTAAATCAAAAAAAGCTGGAATGTAGTGAACACTTTGGGGTGAAAACCTTCCACCCAGATTACAGACCTATTGTCATGGGCTTCAATGAGGGATTCTGGCCCCTATCAGTATGGCTGTCATTTGTGTCTCTAATGGCAGGTTTGCTGCACCTTTTCTGTGATGGTGAGTATGTACTGTATCATCCCTAGTCACTTATTGGATTGAATGTGAAATAAATGACAAAGACAGACACAAAGTGCTGGAGGAACTCAGCGGGTCAGGCAGCATCTCTAGAGAAAAAGAATGTGTGACACTTCAGGCATAATCCCTTCTTCAGGTGGCTTTAACTTATTTGATGGTGCCTGGTGTTAAGAAATGAAATTGAAATGCGAGCCCAATTTTCTTGGGCCATGTGTGGTTATTTTCACTGAAGGGTGACAGCTGGAACTGGGGTGAGTCCCAGACAAGTTATGCTGCTCAGTGTAGAGAGGGTGAGGGCTTCCACCTCCACACCCAATCAATAGCTTGCAAAGGATATCACAGAAAACCTATAGATGAAGGAACCGCAGGGGAAAACACTGGAGCAAACTGGAAAATACTGGAGGGAAGAGTTGCCTTACAGCACCAGAGTCCTGGGTTCGATCCCGACTAAGGGTGCTGTCTGTACGGAGTTTATACCTTCTCCCTGTGACCTGCATGAGTTTTCTCCGAGAACTTTGTTTTTCTCCCACACGCCAAAGACATACAGGTTAGTAGGTTCATTGACAGCATAAATGTAAACATTGTCCGTAGAGTGTGTAGGATATTGTTAGTGTACGGGGATCGCAGGTCAGCGCCGACTCGATGGGCCAAAGGGCCTGTTTCCACGTTGTATCTTGAAACTAAAGGAAAACGAATACTGCTGCCCTATTCATGGGAACATTACAATCCCAAGCTGGTGCTGAAGTCCAGACACTACCTGTCATAATTCATTTGTGACAGATTAGTTTGTGAAATGTATGATTCTCAGTGTTGCTCAACTGCGGATCTGTAAACAGCCGCATTCACTTCATCTTCAGCATTAATGTGAGAGGGACAATGTTTCACCGAGTTGTATGGGGCAAGATTTATTACTCATAGACTGGTGGGAGTCTGGAACATGCTTCCAGGGATGTGGTTTTGGATTGGTTTCGCCAGAGGATGCGAGGAGACCTGATGGAAATATATAAAATTCTGAGAGGCATAGACAGGGTGGACAGTCAGAACCTTTTTCCCAGGATGGAAAAATCAAATACTAGAGGGCGTAACGTTAAGATGAGTGGGAAAAGTTTAAAGGAGATGTGTGGGGCAACCTGTTTACATAGAAGTTGATGAGTGCCTGCAATGCACTGCCAGGGTTGGTGGTTGAGGCAGACACAATAGTGGCATTTAAGAGGCTTTTGGATAGGTACATGGATATGAAGGGAATGGAGGGATACGGATTATGGGTAGATAAGACATGGGCAGACAAGATGCTGGTAGATTAGACATGGTCTTGGCATTATGTTCAGCTCAGATATTGTGGGCCAAAAGACCTGTTTTTGTGTTGTAACATTCTATGTTTTACGTGCAGTCAGAGGAGATTATTGGACTTGGCATCATGCTTGCCATGGATATTGTGGATCGAAGCCTTTTGCTGTGCTGTACTGTTGTACATTCTATGTTCTATGAGCAAGCATAATCCTCTGGGTTGATGGTGAGCTGTCACCTATCTACAGCTATATGGCAATGCTTCAACAAGTTCCAGGAAAGATAACACATTCCTAGATCAGCAATCGACACCAGGCCAGAGAGAGAAATACCGTATCTATGACAACTAATTGTTTTAAATAAAAAGTTTATTTGAGAGTAAAGCAACATTTCAATTGTTCTTCCACAGTGGTGATATGGGGAAAGAGTTCCAATATGTGCCGTGACTAAAATATAAATGGCAAGAATGGAGTATTTTAATCATCTGCAGTAAGTACAAAGAAGAAACCAACACACGATGAATTGCACCACAGTCCCAGGTTCAGTCTTGTCTTGGGTGCTGGCTGTGTTGACTTTGTCCCTTCTCCCCATGACTGTGTGGGATGTCTCCGGATGCTCCGGTTTCCTCCCACATCCCAAAGTCGTGCGGGTTTGTAGATGAATTGGCATCTGTAAATCGCTCCTAATGAGAAGGAATTGGATAAGAAAGTGCGAAAACATAGAACAGGTGATCAGTGTTTGCATGGACAGGTTGGGCTGAAGGACCCGTTTCTATGCCGTGTGTCTAATCTAAACCAAACTAAAAGCTGAGAAACTGAAGACTTGTTGCAGTAACTGCGGTTCTGCTGTTCCCATTCACCACAGTAGGGGGAGCTCCTGCTTTGAGGATGTTTCCATGATTCAGTCTGAGACCTTTTCCAATGATGTATAGGTATGTCCGTACACTTTGTTACGCTGTATTCCATCGGACACTTCTTTGCCCACTCTCCCAACCTGTCCTAGTCCTTCTGCAGAGTCCCAGCTTTCTCTACACTACCTGCCCCTCCACCTATTTCGTATCATACACAAACTAGGCCACAAAGCCTTCAGTCCCCTTGTCCAAATCATTTATATACAACATGAAGAGTAGCGGCCCCAGCACCGACCCCTGCGGCACTCCACTAGTCACTGGCAGCCAACCAGAAAAAGCCCCCTTTATTGCCACCCTTTGCCTTCTTTGTCCACTCCCCCAACCTGTCCAATCCTTCTGCAGCCACGACTTCTTCAACACTACCTGCACCTCCAACTATTTCTGTAGTGGGAATAAAGGCACAGAGTCTTTTATGAATGAGGATTTAGAAATCGGAGGTGCAAAGGGACCCTGGAGTGCTGGTGTAGGATTCCTAAAAGGTTATTTCACAGGGAGAACTAGAATAAAAACAAGGATGTAATGCTGACGACTCCATTGCCTGAGTGAGGCCACACATAAATGTATTCCACTTATAGAGCTTACAACCCAAGGGTGTTTCTTTGAATCCTCCATGCTCCTCTTTTCCCCCCTCCTCCCCCTCCTCATCCTTCTCCCACTCCGGTGCACACACATTTATCCCACCACTCTACTCACCCTGCCGCTTTTCCCTTCCTCTACACATTCATCTCCCATTCCCGAATCCTATATATTGTATCCCTCTTCCCACCACCCCTCCATTGCCCCTTCCACCCATATCCCACTCCCAGCTTTACATAGAAACATAGAAAATAAGTTCAGGAGTAGGCCATTCGGCCCTTCGAGCCCACATTTCACCCCTCCTCTGCTTTTCTTACCTGACACCTTTAGTCTACTTTTCATCTCTAGTGTTTGTCATTCCACCCATCTGCCAATCACCTCCCCCTCCCCAGCTGTATCCCCCTCCCCAGCCGTATCCACCTATAACCTTCCAGGTTTACTTCACCAACGCATCTCTTTTCCAACTTTCTCCCACCTTCTCCATGTCTGAAGATGAGTCTTGACCCAAAATGCTATCTGTCCATTCTCTCCACAGATGCTGTGTGTGCTGCTGAGTTCCTCCAGCACTTTGTTCTATGCTCTTGCGTCCTGTGTTCAAATTGCCTCTGAAACATGAACTGTTGATGATAAAAGTGTTTGAAGTTTATATGCACGTATTCCAAGAGGCAAATAATGGCAGGTTGAAGATCTGAAGCTGTTGAGAACAATAGCAATGAGAATGATGTGGTGGACAATCATCTCACTTGTAACCACCTCCCTCACAGTGAAGGCCGGCCCTGCTGACCAAGCTTGCCGGTTCTCCAGCCCAATCATTAATTTTGGTCTCTAGATCCTGCACCAGATGTGAAATGCAATTCTACTTTGTGATCTCAGGGGGAATCCCAGCTTAACTGGGATAACTGGAGTCCTTACAATAACAGATTCTACACCCCATCCCTTGCCCCCCCCCCCTGCTTTCCACCAAAAATCTGTGTCCTGCACTCACCACACGCACCAAACTATTTCACTTTGAATGAATAAATCTTATCGTCTCTTTTCAGAGTAACTGGTCTCAGTCGGCACGATCTGGCCTACAGAATTTGAGAAATGTTTACCAGAATGCAGCCTGGATTAAAGGGTTTCAGCTATAGGGAGAGGTTGGATAGACTTGGATTGTCTTCTATGGAACGTTGGAGGTTGAGGGGAGACTTGATAGCAGTATATAAAACTATCAGAGGCATCCGGAAGTGATGGCGCTGCCCAAGCAGCTGCAGCTCGCCTGCAGTCCATCTGTCTTTCTTCTTTTTGTCTTCTGTTTGTCTTCCTATTGTCTTGTTAGATGTATGTTTTAGTCTATTTTTAGTTGTGTATATGTGGGGGGTTGGGGGAAACTTTTTTTAATCTCTTACTTCAACGGGGATGCGACCTTTTCCTTGTCGTATCTCCGTTCATGTGGCGGCCTCCAACTGGAATCTATCTGAAGGCTCCTATCGCAGAGCCTGTGGACTTACCACCACAGAGCTGGCTGACATTGGAGGCTGTGGTGGCGCTGTGGCTGCAACCTGACTTCGGAGCTTTGGAGACTTCGACCGCAGGCCCTGTGGATGGTAACATCGGGAGCTCGCAGGTCCCTGGTTGGTGACCGATGTTCGGGAGCTCCCGCAACAGCAGCTTCATCTGCCCTGAATCGCCGAGTTTGAATCGTTCCGTTCGCGGGGCCTTTCATCGCTTAAAATCTGCCGCGGGATCTTTCATCGCCCGGCGGGGGCTTCAACATCGGGAGCCTCGATCGCCTCGACGTAGCAATTTGACTGCCTGACTGCGGGAGAAGAAGCAAGGAAGAGATAAGACTTTTGTTGAATGACAATAAAGTAAATTCAATTCAATTCAATTTAGATAGTGTAGACAGTCAGAACCTTGTCCCCAGGGTGGAAGTGGGCAGAGCTATGTGAGAGGGGGAACGTTTAATGGAGATGTGCGGGACAAATATTTTACACAGAGTGGTGGAGGCCTGGGACACATTGCCAGGGGTGCTGATAGAGGCAAATATGATAATGGTGTTTAAGAGGCTTTTAGATAAGCACATGGAATAGTGGGATATGGTTAATGTGCAGGGGAATGAGATCCTTCAACTAGGCATTAATGATTCATGTTCAGCACCGCCATTGTCGCACTGTTTTATGTAAATTTGAATATAACGAAGGGGGTTAAATAGACAATAGACAATAGGTGCAGGAGTAGGCCATTCGGCCCATTCGGCCCATTCAATCTAAGAGCTCTATCTAACTCTGGAAAGCATCTAGAGAACCGGCCTCCAGCACACTCACAACTCTGTGTGAAAACGTTTTTCCTCATCTCCATTCTAAATGGCCTACCCCTTATTCTTAAACTGCGCCCCTGGTTCTGGATTCTCCCAACATCGGGAACATGTGTCCAATCTAGCGTGTCCAATCCCTTAATAATTTTACATGTTTCAAAAAGATATCCTCTCATCCTTCTAAATTCCAGAGTATACAAGCCCAGCTGCTCCATTCTCTCGGCATATGACAGTCCCGCCATCTCGGGAATTAACCTTGTGAACCTACGCTGCATTCCCTCAATAGCAAGAATGTCCTTCCTCAAATTTGGAGACCAAAACTGCGCACAATATTCCAGGTGTGGTCTCAGTAAGGCTCTGTACAACTGCAGAAGGACCTCTTTGCTCCTATACTCAACTCCTCTGGTTATGAAGGCCAACATGCCATTCGCTCTCTTCACTGCCTGCTGTACCTGCAGGCCTACTTACATAGACTGATGAACAAGGACCCCCAGAATCCCTTTAATCCCCAGATCCCGACAAAGACAGTAAACCCTGAGATATTAGTGAAATCAATTTTATGTAAAATGCACGGGTATTTCATCAAATAATTTTTTATCTAGAATTTTACAATCTTTCTCCCATCTTCAATGTAGTTAAACCCTTTGCAGTGTGATTAGCTGCAAACAATGGTTGGATTATTGCTATCCTGTTGTTGCTGCACACACTCCATCAATTACACCAGGCTATCAGATGGGCAGAAGTGGCTGGTTAGTTTGATGCAGATAGATGGAGTAACTCAGCGGGACAGGCAGCATCTCTGGAGAGAAGGAATGGGTGACGTTTCAGGGTTTGTGTCTATCTTCGGTTTAAACCAACATCTGCAGTTCCTTCCTACACATTTAGTTTGATGCAGAGCCCAGTACATTACAACCCACACATACTGCAGAACACCGGTGAAATGGCAACCTCTTTAGTCAGGAAAGGCTAACGTCCTGGGATTGAAAACAAAACATTTGTTTTGTCTGCTTTCTTTCAGTGCTCACTAACAACAAAAACTTGTCTGATCCACAAATGAGATTGTTTTTGCTGTCGTTCATTCCACTTTATTCCTGGGGATGCTAGGTTAATCAAAACAGACCTGCTTGAAAGGAAAATGTTTGACTTTGTAGATTTATTATTAGACGTCCCTGTCTTTGCCACAGCTGCTGAAAGTTGCAAGTAGGAATTAGATAAACTCAAATGGTTTTTTTAACCTTAAATCTTTCAAACATTTTAATAATCTAAAACTAGATTAACACGCAATTAGGTGACATATAAAGACCTGAAATTATTTTAAGAAGTCATCCTAGATAATTAAAAAATATTTGAAAAGATTTAAAATATAAAAAAATTAAAGGACCAGTAAATTTAATAAAAATCTTTAAAAATTAACAAGCAACTTGAATGCCTTTTAAAAAATTCTTATTTAATTTGACAAGACAGATTTTATAATTCAAGTTAACGAGCCACTGGAAAGATGCAGTAAAAAGTCAATTTAACTTTGGAAAGCCTTTGAAAGCTTTTAAAAGCTTTTCTAAATTAACAAGCTGTTGGAAAGATGTATTCTAAGGAAGTCTTTATAATTTGACTAGCCATTTAAAATCTGCTGTCTGGTTCTCACAACCATTCAAGGTGAAACTCTTCTACTAAAATATTCTCCTGCTGTGGAAGAAGTTTCCTTCTGTGGCTTGAAATGTTTTAGAAATGGTTGATAATTTTCAAACAAGTTATTTTGGAAGTTCTCACTGACTGTTCAAGTTATTTACAAATTGGCCCTAAAGTAGTTGATTAGGTAACTGATAATGAAGTGCAGCTGTAGTGGAACGGCCTTGTTGAGGTGAAGTGCCTTGGTGATTTTACTTCGGAGTCACGTGAGTGACTACGTGAAGAAGCCCGCCACGACGCATGCGTGTCATATCGCTTTCACGCTTGCGAAACGACAGGCGGGGTGGAGCGTTCCCCCGCAGCGGTAAGTTTGAAACCGCGACCTGCAGGTAAGTGATTTACTCTGCGGTAGTGTTTGTCCCCGCGCTGTTTTACACAGGGGGGGGGGGCTGGACAAAATAGTGTCCACAAGTGCTGCGAGTGAAGCTGGCTGGGGAGGACCGCGAAGTTGCGGGAGCCAGCAGCAGCTGAAGGCACAAGCCCCGTAAGGGATCAGCTGTGCCGACTTTTGGTCCCGCGCCGGCCAGAACACCATGGCCGGGCGGGAGACTATTCAGAATGGGGCCGTCGACTTTTGATAAGTCGAAAACGGCAGGAGGCGGGGTGGAACGACGTTCCCCCGTAGCGACAATTTAAACCAAGACCTGCAGGTAAGAACTGCGGTCTTTTTGTGTTTTCCCATGCTGATTACAGGTGGAGAAACAAAGAAGACAAGGTCTGCGACAAAGCTGATGAGGGAGGCAGCCAGCAGCAGCCAGCGGCACTCGGATCACCGATAGTGGGATCAGCTGTGCCCGATGTCGCCTCCGCACCGGCCAGATCCACGCGGCCGGGCGGTAAGGCTAGACACAAAACAAACAAGGTCATGGACTCAGTGAAGTCCGACTTTGAATAACCGCGGGCGGCCAGCGCCCGAGAGCGCTGGAGCTGGATGGAGCGGTGTGTGGAGCATTTGCTCCAACGTGACAGGCTCCGGGAGATGGAGTCGGGTCACTGTGGGCCCTATGATAAACCCACAGCAGTACCTCTTGAAGGGCTGCACAGTGCTTCTACCTCATCAGAGGGGAGCACTGCGGGTCAGTTCTGGGCTGACCTGGAAGAGGAGCCGGCAGAAGGAAAGACAAGTGTGCAAGGGGTGCAGGAACGAGAGAACCTACTGGACTAATAAAAGGGACTCCTACTAAAACCCACTACAGCCAAAGGCAGCACCCCTACGCACCCACCAGCAGAACTGGTGAAAGCTCGAAGGCCCGGTACTCAAAACATGAGTCTTTTTTAGGCCATGGCCCAGGCCGGCCTTCTTGGAAGATGCGGGGACCACCAACGCCAACCAAACCGAAAATCCAGACACCAGCGCAACAGAGGGATAAATGTGTGGGGATCGCTGGTCGGCGGGACCCGGTGGGCTGAAGAGCCTGTTTCCGCGCTGTATCTCTGAACATATTGCTCATGCAGTGGTAGCGTTGCTGCCTCACAGCGCCAGAAACCCAGGTTTGATCCTGGCCACGGGGGTGCTGACTGTACGAGTTTGTACGTTCTCCCCGAGAACTGCGTGGGTTTTCACCAGGTGCTCCGGTTTCCTCCCATGTTACACTTGTTGGCACGGACTCGATGGGCCGAAGGGCCTGTTTCCGCACTTTAACTCTACACTAAAATAAACTAATCTAAATTAAAAACAAGTTGACTGACAATAGGTTTCAACTATGTTTCAAGGTGTTTCCTTCCGGAAATAACAGAGGACATTTCAGGTCAATTAAATACTGTCTGCACTAAGTCCATGAAGGGGAGGGTGGCAGGGAGCAGAGGCAGCCACATATATGCATGTTGTAGCTCCCATATAGGTAGTGCTGATGGTACAGATAGGGAAGGTGTGGGTTTAAGGTGAAGGGGGAAAGATTTAATAGGAAACTTAGGGGTAACTTTTTACTCTCAGTCCGGACTGCGGCCAAACATCGTGAATTTGGCGGTCTGTGTTGGAGATCGACAGGGAGCTCCATCGCGGGACTTACCATCACGGAGCTCACGGTCCCATTAGGGGGGTCGGTCGCCTTTGGGGCTCCAACTGTGGGAGCCTGCAAGACTTTAACATTGCGGAGCCCGCAGTCACTGGTAGAGGCCGACATCGGGGACTCCATGCCGCAGGAGTTTCGACCGCCCCAACGCGGGAGTTTCGATCGCCCCGATGGGGGCTTCAACCGCCAAGTGCGGATGGTTCAACTGCCCCAACCGCGAGAGAATAAAGAGGAAGACGATTGTACTTTATTGCCAGTGAGGAACGTGGGGAATCCTCTGTGGTGGATGTTTATGTTAACTTTTATGTCTTGTTGCTTTTTTTAGTATGGCTGTATGGTAATCTGAGTTTCACTGGACCTTAATCGATACATGTGACAATAAAGTCACCTTGAAACCTTGAGTCTGCACAGACCAGCGATTACCCTGTACACTACACACTAGAGACAATTTACAATATGACCAAGCTAATTAACCTACAAACATGCACTTCTTTGGACTGTGGGAGGAAACCGGAGCACCTGGAGAAAACCCATGCAGTCACAGGAGAACGTAAAACTCCATACAGGCAGCACCCGTAGTCAGGATCAAACCTCTGCGTGCTCCGGAGAGCGTGAGCCAGGACTCGGATCACCAGCAGCTTTGGCCGCACGGGCTTGTGGGCGGGAGGGGTGTGTGTGGGGGAGGGGGGGCGCTGGCCCGGAGCAAAGACAGGGGAAGAGCCATGGGGAAGAGAGGGGCATCATAGGGGAGGGGGCAGGAGCCAGCGATGGGGACCAGACGGGAAGGGGCCGGAATGCAGGGCGTTGCGATGGCAGTGCGGTGGAGTCTCACAGCGGGCGCTTGGACGCTCTCCTCCGCCGGGATCAGATTCAACGCTTTCCATTTGGCGACATCTCCGCTTCCGGTCCCAGTCCCTCCAAAAATTGTGTCCAGTTGCACACCTCCGCCAGCCACCCACAGTGTCCCTCAGCTCCAGTAAAGACGCGATGGTGCAGGAAGGGGCGGACCCTCCCGGGGAGTGACAGGAGAAGAGACTGGCAGGAGAGGAGATCGATTTGCACGTGCGTGGTTTAGAAGATTTTTAAACCTCGCTAACTTTTAAAATATACCACCAATTGGAACGAAACATGTTGCACTCGCAGCAGTGGAGAACGGTGAGTGAGCTGGAGAAAATTCGTAGCGCTATCGCATACCATATTGGTACAAATAGAAAAAACGCGCAAATCGGAAGAGCACAAGATCAGAGCTTTAGTTATGTACTAGACTAGACTAAGTGGCATCCGTTGGGTCCCATTGTCACACGGGAAGCCTGGTCCCCAACGCCATATTCCACCACTCACGCAGAGCCCCAATTGCACAGACGCAGCTGATGGGTTCACGTTGTCTGATCCTCCCCTCCTCCCCTCCTCCCCTCCTCCCCTCCTCCCCTTACCCCCCTCCACTCCACCCCTTGCCCTTCCCTCCCTCATGCACTCACTCCATCGCCCCTCAACCCACCCCATTCCCTCTTATCGGTTCTCCGGCGGTGCAGCTATTCCCGCCCATTGGGATCTCATTGTGACTTAGAACACACAGGCTTTACTGTGCAGATGGAAAAGGAATTTATTAAAGCTTAAAATTTGAATAACTCTTAAAATATAACAATTTAAACGTTAAAGATGAGATTTATTCAGTCCATTCTTTATTGTTGCGCCTCTTGTTGCGTCCTGCAGCCGGGGGAGGCAGATGGCTTCAAAGGGGGCCCATCGGGGGCCGGTGAGGGGGGGGGCCGTGACCTGCCGTGGCCACTGCCGCTCCCTACCGGCTTAAGGGAGCATCGTGCAGCTGGGGACGGGAGGGTTTCGGCGGGTGCCAGTGGGCGGGAGAGTCCTGTAGCCGGGGACGTTTACGGGGGGGGTGCAGGGTCCTGCAGCCAGGGAAATGGGACGGCTTCAGGTGGGGGCTGGTGTGGGGAAAGCATCCTGGGGGGGGGGGCCTTCAGGCGAGAGCGTCCTGGAGCCGAGGGAAGGGGATGGCTTCAGGCAAGGGCTGGTGAGGGGAGCGTCCTGCAGCCAGGGAGGGCTTCAGGCGGTGGCCAGTGGGGGCGGGTGGTGTGCTTTCTGTAGGGCCACTACAGGTGTTGTGGGCCAAAGGTACTGGATTCCAGAGGGCTAGTACAGACATTGTGGGCTGAAGGGACTTTTCTTGGGCTATTACATGTGTTGTGGGCCACAGGGACTGCAGCTGGGGGTGGGGTGGCTTCAGACCAGGGCCGGAGGGCGCATCCTGTAGCCGGGATGGGGATGGCTTCAGGGGGGGGGGGGGGTCTGTCGGGTGCCAGTGAGGTGGGGGGTAGCGTCCTGCCGTGTTTGGGCGGGGGGGGGTTGTTGTGGGGGGAGGGGGGTGTGGTCAGGGAGGGGGGTTGGGGGGTTGTGGGGAGAGCGGGGTGTGTGAGCGGGTGTGTGGATGGGGGGGGGGGGGGGGGGGGGGACAGGGTAGAGGGCTCGCAGCAAAGGCAGGAAGAGCCATGGGGGAGAGGGAGCTGGTGGTGTGATGGTGCGTTTGGGATCTTTCTCCTCTGCCAGGATCAGAATCTCCGCTTTCCATTTGGCGACATCTCCGACTCTGCGCCGGACCAATCTGAGCCGGGCTGGACTGGGCCACTTCTGCTCCCTCCGAAAATTGTGTCCGGTTGTAGACCTCCGACGGCCACCCGCAGCTCCAGTAAAGACGCAATGGCGCAGGAAGGGGCGGGCCGTCCCGCCCAATGACAGGAGAAGAGACTAATACGTGCGGCGCTGACTGGCAGGAGAGTAGATCGATCTGTGCATTTGTGTTAAGATTCTTAAACCTTGCTAACTTTTACAATAAGCCACCGATCCGAACGAAACTTGGTGCACTCGCCCCACAGAGATGAGTGAATGAGGTAGCAAAAAATCGTAGGGCTATCACGTACAGTTTTTGCACAAATAGAAAAAATGCACAAACCGGAAGATAACAAGATCAGAGTTTTATTATGTATGAAGATACGGACAGATGGACAAATGGACAGATGGATAGAAAAATGAAATAGAATAAATAGATGTATAGATAGATAGATGTATAGATAGATAGATGTAAAGATAGATAGATGTAAAGATAGATAGGTGTAAAGATAGATAGATGGATAGATGGATGGACAGACAGACAGACAGACAGACAGACAGACAGACAGACAGACAGACAGACAGATTGATTGATTTAGACAGGTGAATAGGACAGGTTTAAAAGGATATAGGCCAAACACAGGCAGGTGGGACTAGTGTAGATTAGACATGTGGGCAAGTTGTTTCCAACTGTATCACTCTATGACTAGAAATACTAAAGACTGTTCCTGTTTCCACAGACGTTGTCAGACCTAATTGAGTATTGCTAACATTTTCTGATTTTCATATCTGATTTCTTGCAACTGCAGAATCTGCCTTTAGATTAAAGACATTCCTTGGTCTGGCTTTCCGTATCAACACTGCATGGACATTCACTCAGAGAGCCCGATTGGCTGGAGCTTTTTTCCTAAAAATACAACATCTTTCCTATAACATGGTGCCCGGAACTGAACACAATATTCTAAATGCAGGCTCACCAACATCTTATACAACTGCAACATGACCTCCCAACTTCTATACTCAATACTCTGACTGATGATGGGCAATGTACCAAAAGTCTTTCTGACCAGCCTATCTACCTGCGATTCCACCTTCAAGGAACCATGCACCTGCACTCTGAGATCCCTCTGCTCTACAACCCTACCAGGAGTCCTAACATTCACTGTGTAGGTCCTGTCTTTGTTAGACTTCCCAAAACGCAACAACTCACACTTCTCTATATTTCATCAACCATTCCTCAGCCCACCTGGTAAATCTATCAAGATCCTGTTGCAATTTTCGGTAACCATCTTCTTTATCTGCAAAACCACATATTTCTGCATCATCTGGAAACTTGCTAGAGGTCATTGATTCATAGACTCGTAGTCAGACAGCATGAAACAGGTTATTTTGCCAAACTCATCTATGCCAACCAAGATGCCCCATCAGTTCCATTTGGCCCATATCCCTCTAAACCTTTCCTGTTCATGTACCTTTGCGGGTGTCTTTTAAATGCTGCTATGGTATCTGCCTCAACTACCTCGTTTGGCAGCTCATTCCACATCTCAGTGAAAAGGTTGCCCCTCAGGTTCCTATTAAATTCTCTCACCTTAAATTGTGTGCGATTTATGAGGTTATGATGTGTAAGTGGATTGATGGCAGGAAACACTTCCCCAGGCAGAGGATTCTGTCAGAGGGAAGAGCTTTAAGGCATTTAAAGGATAACTGAGACATTTCTTTCACTCAAGATGATGGTCGCAATTTGGAATCCAATGCCCGACGGTGGTCGAAGCAGGCAATCTCAACATTTAAGAAACATTTGGACAAGCACATCAAACACCAAAGCATAATACATGATGTAGAGTGCTTCTAAAAGGGATTAGTATGGATGGGTACTTGATAGTCAGAATAGGTAAGCTGGGCTGAAGGGCCATGGTCTATAACCCCTACCCCCCACTTCCACCCATATTGCTTACACCTTCCGTGACGACTGGCCTGGCCCTGTGATCTGAAGCCACTGCTGGAGTCCGTAATCTTCAACCCTTTCCTCCCAACCACTGAATTGAAAGTCGGAAGAAGGGTTCAGACCCGAAACATCATCTATCCATTTTCTCCAAAGGCGCTGTCTGACCCGTTGAATTACGTGTTAGTATTATGTGTCTATCATTGAATTAATCCCAGTCTAAAGCCTTGGTCTCAGCTCCCAATTGCTGCCCGGACCCACATCCTATCTCAGGCAATAATTGTTCCAGCCCACCACATACCAACTCAATGCCTTGACCACAGTACGCTATGCTGTGATTTAAAGCTGGGAAATTTAAAAATGATAGTTATTTATGCCTCATTCTAGAGCCAGTCTTCCAGCTCATTTGCAAGACACCAGAAACTTAGTTTAGTTTAGAGATAGAATGCGGAAACAGGCCCTTCGGCCCACCGAGTCCGTGCTGACCAATGATCGCCCGTACACTTGTTCTATCTACACACTAGGGACAATTTACAGAAACCAATTAACCTGCACATCTTTGGAATGTGGGAGGAAACTGAAGCACCTGGAGAAAACCTACATGGTCACAGGAAGAACGTACAAACTCCATGCAGCCAGAAACCATAGTCAGGATCGAACCTGAGTCTGTGGCACTGTAAGGTAGTAGTTCTACCCGTGCGCTACTGTGATGCCCCAAATTTGACCAGGTGTATCATGGAATGAACCACCTTCAACAATGGATGGTAAAAACTGCAGATGCTGGAGTCTGGAGCAGAAATAAAGGTGTGGCTGGAAGCTTTATGAATCCCCAATGCTGGGCATTGGACGTCTTAAACTGCTTAAAGTCCAGTTCCACTTCTTTGACTGAATTCTGCTGTTCACATGATTTCCAAAAGTAGTTGCTTTAGTCAGGTTAGTTTTTTCAGAGACTGGCAAGTACTGACATTGGTAGTTTTTGCAAGAAAATCATTCACGAGCAGGCTGGCCTGTTATGAACAAAGTGGTGTCAAACAACACTTAGGGCTGACACACTCGTGAAAACCAATCCAGTCATTTGCAGTTAAACTGCCAAGTGTAGTCATAGCTGATTTAACCATAGACCCAGGGCTGCTGTATGGCTGTAAATCAAGGCATCCCAAAGGGTCACATCATACAGAGACAGGCCCTTCAGCCCAACTTGCCCATGCTGACCAACATGCTCCATCTACACTAGTCCCACTTGCCTGTATTTGGCTCTTATGCCTCTAAGCCTTCCCTAAATTGCTGCAAGCTTACTCGTAATTGGAGATTAAGACATTGAACTGCACTGTGAAAGAATGAAAGAATGCAAGAATGTATGAATGAATGAATGAATGATTGCTTGAGTGAATGAATGAATGAATGCATGAATGAGAGATTGAATGAATGAATGAATCAAACATCTCCAAAATTAACGCCTCGTCACACTCTCCACTTATCATCCTGGGGGGGCATTTCAATGTCCTGGGTGTAGATTGGTCTGACGGCATACAAAGCGACCCAAAAGGGTCTCTCCAGGAAGCACTAGCTGTCCTTACTCTGGAAAATCACAAGTCCCAAAAAGTCACGTTCCCTACCAGGCATGATGAGACAAGTGGCACCAAAAATACTTTAGATTTATTGTTCACTTCACACCCAGATTTAATTTCGGAAGTTTCATCGTGTGCTGGAATTAGCGATCATTATATTATCCAAGCAAAACTGCACTTAAAGCTTAAAGTTCCTTCAAAACCACCGCGTAAAATTTCCCTCTGGAAAAAAGTGAACAGCGAGGAATTTAAAGTCTTAGCAAAAAAACTGGGAAAAGATTTCTTCAACCTGCAACCAGATAAAAGATCCGTAAATGACAACTGGGTGTGGCTGAGAAACTCCTTAAATAATATTGTTACAAATCATGTTCCTCAAAAACTCATTAAGGGCCGTATGCGTCTTCCTTGGTTTTTGGCAAAACTGAAACGTCTCTGCAGTAAGAAAGAGAAGTTTTATATCCGTGCCAATAAAAGGGGTACAAAACTGGACTGGGACAATTTTACTAGAGTGCGAAAGCAAGTCGATCGTGCAATTAGGAGCGCTCATAGACAACATGTTTCTTCTATTCTTGGCGGAGAGCAACCCAAGGCTTTTTGGAGATATGTGAAATCCAGACGGACAGACACTGGTGTACAGATGCTTAAAGTGAACAACTGTCTGATCACTGAGGACCAGCCGAAAGCAGAAGCTCTTGCAAACCAATTTCAACACGTTTTCACCCGGGAAAATGTGGAGCATTCATCATTTCCAGTCCTACCGCCCAGCCCGTATGCTGATATGCCGGCTATTAAAATTGTGGTTGATGGGGTCAAGAAGTTATTGCTCAACATCAATACCACAAAAGCAATTGGACCAGATCCGATACAGAATCAAGTCCTCAAGATCGATAGAAGAACTGGCTCCAGTTTTGCAGTTCATTTTCCAACAATCGCTTGACTCAGGTGATGTTCCGCTGGATTGGAGGAAGGCTAACATCACTCCTCTCTTTAAGAAGGGTTCAACCACCAACCCAGCGAATTATCATCCTGTTTCATTAACAAGTACTTGCTGCAAATTGCTGGAGCATTTAATTGATAGTAATCTGATGCGACACATGAGCAAACATAACATTCTTGCTGACAACCAACATGCATTTCGGAGGCATAGATCATGTGAGTCTCAGCTTATCCTGACGACAAATCACCTGGCCAAGCACCTTGATAGTAACGTCATCACGGATTTAGTTGTGCTGGACTTTTCTAAAGCATTTGATGTCACCCCACACCAGAGACTGCTTCGGAAGCTTGACTTCTATGGTATTCATTCCAACACGAAACGATGGATTTCCAGTTTCCTGACAAAACGTCTTTAGCGTGTGTGTGTGAACGGAAAGAGCTCCAATTGGCATCCAGTGTTGAGTGGTACACCCCAGGGCACAGTACTTGGCCCACACCTATTTTTGCTTTACATAAATGACATCCATGAAAAAGTCGCAAGTACGACCAGACTTTTCGCTGATGATTGTTTGCTGTACCGTCCAATTAAGTCAGCTGACGATGAAGATGCTCTCCAAAAGGATCTCGATACTATGGTTGAGTGGTCACAACAATGGGGCATGCAGTTCAACCCTTCCAAATGTGAAACTATGCGTGTCACCAGAAAGAGTAATTCAGGCGAAACATCTTACAATATACTTGGTACCACCCTTGAAGAATCCAAACAATCCAAGTATCTTGACATCAAATTGCAGAATGATCTGCGTTGGAATGGTCAGACTCATGCAACGGTGAAAGCAACAGGTGTCCTAAACTGTCTGAGGTGCAACTTTCATCTTGTTCAACTTCTGTCAAAGAGAAGCTATACTTCACCCTCGTTAGACCTCATTTGGACTACGCAGTTGCAGCATGGAACCCATACCCAAATAAAAACATTTCTTCCATCAAACCTGTCCAAAGACAGGCCGCTCGATTTGTTACTGACACCTATGAGAGAGAAGCGAGTGTCACCAAACTTCTGAATTCTCTGGGGTGGAACCCTCTCCAAGACAGACGTGAAGCTCACCGTTTGACCTGTTTTTACAAAATGTTAAATGGTCAGCTCGACATAGACTACAAGACCTACACCAAACCGAAACCAATTAGGAGCAGACGAGGGCATTCGATCCAATTTGTGATCCCAGCTACAAAGACAGATGTGTACAGCAATTCGCTCTTCCCCCGCACAATTAAAACATGGAATAATCTCCACCCAACTCTAGTTACCCAACCAGATGCAACTAAACCTAAAGTAGCTCTTTCTTCCCAATAACCCTTTCTGGCCGAAGCCCTCTCTTCACCACCTCCAGTTTAAATTCCATTTGGAATATTTTAGAGGACCAAGAAACCAAGAACCAAGAACCAAGAATGAATGAATGATTGATTGATTGAATGATTGATTGAATGCATGATTGAATGATTGAATGAATGAATGAATGAATGATTGAATTATTGAATGAATGATGAATGATTGATTGAATGAATGATTGAATGCATGAATGAATGAATGAATGATTGATTGAATGAATGAATGATGAATGAATGAATGATGAATGAATGAATGTATGATGATTGAATGAATGAATGAATGAATGAATGATTGAATGCTTGAATGAATGAATGAATGATTGAATGACTGAATGCATGAATGAATGAATGTGATTGAATGATTGAATGATGAATGAACGAATGATTGAATGCATGTATGAATGAATGAATGAATGAATGAATGAATGCATGGATGAATGAATACTTAATTATCACATAGAGTCATACAGTGATACAGCATGGAAACAGGCCCTTCCGCCCGACGCCCACACCTGTCTAACTGTTTCTTAAACATTAGGATAGTCCCTGGCAGCTTGTTCTATACACCCGCCACCCTTTGTGTGAAAACGTTACCACTCAGATTCCTATTAAATCTATTCCCCTTCACCTTGAACCTATGTCCTCTGGTCCTTAATTACTCTGGGCAAGAGACCCTGAGCGTCTACCTGATTTATACCTCATTATTTTATACACCTCAATATGATCACCTCTCATCTTCCTGCGCTCCAAGGAATAGAGTCCCAGTCTACTCAACCTCTCCATATAGCACACACACTCTAGTTTTGGCAACATCCTTGTAAATCTTCTCTGTACCCATTCCAAAGACGACTCGTAAATTTCAACCAGTGTTCCCCCAATTTCTCCTCTAGTTACCGACAATGTCCTTGGATATATCAGATCAGGCCCTGGAGATTTGTCACACGTGATGACTCACAGGCATGCAAATGGCACCGCCAAAGTTACAAAGTATCCCGCGGCAGGTCCTCCTTTGTTCCCAGTGGTGCATCCTTCGGTTCCCGGGTGGCCCATCCTCGACCGCCGCATCCCTCATGACCACTGATCATTGACCACTGCACCGACCTCCTCGACGACCGCCACCAGGTCCGCTCCTGATGCCTTTGCGGCATTAAACCAGGCCCCGGACGTGAGGCTCCACTGCCCTGCGAGGTTCCATCAACCGGCTTCTGGGATGCACCTGCTGCCTCATCTTGGTAATCAGGTTATTGCTCCATATGCTTTACAGTGCTTCCAAATACATCCTTCTAACACTCCTTTAACATTTTACTTATCTTTGAAGTAAAGAGAATTGAATTCACAGATGTTATGATTCTAACAAAGTTATAACATTGACGACATTTTTACATAAATGCTGACTGAAATGCATTTTCTGTTTTTATTTCAGATTTCCAACATCTGCAGTTTTTATTTCCAATTATTTTTTGCCCTGAGGTATCTGTTGGATGAGACTGGTCACTGAATTGGGACAAAAAAGGTAGATGGAAAGATCCTGGATGTTACTCAGTAAAGAGCCCACAGGACAGATTTAACGTTTTTTAGGAAGGAACTGTAGATGCAGGTTTATACCGAAGATAGACATGCAGCGTTGTCATAACTCAGCAGGTCAGACAGCATCTCTGGAGAAAAAAGATGGGAGACATTTCGGATCGGAACCTTTCTTCAGACTTGAAGTTTGAATTTTCAGGTTTAAAGTTTGACCCTTTGATAAAATTACAAGACCAGCCCATCTATGAGGATCATTGAGGACATCTAAAATGGATGAATTTCACCCAACCCAGATTAGGAATCAGAAATAAACCTTACAAATTAAATATACAGAATTATTGAGGGATAATAAGGAAGCTTTTCATGAGGATACGATGTAGATGGATAGGATATCAATGCCCTTTACTCTACTGACTTTCAGCTAAGCCTGAATGCTCTGATTAATGTTATGATTTATATGTCTGTTAAAAATTGCCTTTATGATCATGCATCAATGAGCCAAATGTAACATGAAACTGACCCAGTGCTTTCAATAAAATTAGAATATTGGACACAACATGAAATCCAATATAAATCTTCAATGACTGTTGATGTAGTATCCATTCTAATCATTCTTATATTAAACCTTGTATTTGAATGGTGCACGGCTAAATTTCCCCTCAATTATTACATTATGTCCACTCAGTCACATTGCTTCTGGACTTTCTCAAGTTCTCTCCAGCTCTTTTTAGTTTAGTTTATAGACACAGCATGGAAACAGACCCTTTGTCCCACCAAGCCTGCACTGACAAGCGATTCACACACATTAACACTATCCAACTCACACTAGGGCCAATTTTACATTTATACCAAGCCAATTAACCTGCAAACCTATGCGACCAACAGTCTGTAAAGTTAACACGCAGGATTCTTCAGGACCCCTCTCACATCCTGTTTCCTGAGTTTGAGTGGCTCCCCTCAGGACGCAGACTCCGCTGTCCGGGTTGCCGGACACAGAGGAGGAAGGCAACCTTCATCCCCAGGGCTGTCCAGCTTTTTAATGCTGATCACTGACTCATGAACATATGAAATGAAATAACCTTCTAAATGCACTTTTTAATTGAAGCACTTAGGAAGCACTTTAAAACTATTGCTATGTGTTGAATGTTGATGTGCGGTGTGTGTTGTGTGATTGTGCAGTGTGTCTGTGAAATGCGTGTGCTGGTTGATTGTGCAGTATGCGTGCTGCTTATGTTTGTTGATTGTGTCCCTTTTTAAAAAGCTACTGTAATGCGCCTTTTTAAATTGCCCCTCGGGGACGAATAAAGTGCTTTGAATTGAATTGAATTGAATTGAAACCTGTATGTCTTTGGAGTGTGGGACGAAACCGAAAATCTTGGATAAAACCCATGGAGGGTACAGGAAGAACGTACAAACTCTACACAGGCAGCTCCCGTATTCAGGAACGAACCTGGATCTCTGGCGCTGTACAGCAGGAGCTCAACCTCTGCGCCACCATGCCTCCCTATTTCTATTCTGTATTTTCTATTTCTTTTCATTGTGGTGCAACTTCCCTGCTTCATAGCTCTGATGTGTCCTGACTCTCCCCTACAACCTGCCCCATAATTCCTTCTGATCCTCTCTCTCTCCTGTTTCCCAATGCTGATCTCTCATTTACTCCAATGTCTCCTCAAACTTCCTGGTTTCATTTGCACTCATTGACTCAAACAAATACTGCAACAGTTAGAGGCTGTTCAGCCACTAGTTCATCCACCAAGTTCAGCCACTTAAGTCTGTTCTAATGTTCATTTTAAACATAACTGATTGGTGATGTTAGTCAACTCCATCTTGACTACCAAGATTATTAGAGCAGCACGGTGGCGCAGCAGTAGAGCTGTTGCCTCACAGCGCCAGAGACCCGGGTTCGATCCTGACTACGGGTGCTGTCTGTAAGGAGTTTGTACGTTCTCCTGGGACCAAGTGCTCCAGTTTCCCCCCACACTCCAAAGATGTACAGGTTTGTAGGGTAAAAATTGGTAAAAATTGTAAAATTGTCCCAAGTGTGTGGGATAGAGTTTGTGTGGGGCTGAGCACTGGTTGGCCTGGACTCGGTGGGCCAAAGGGCCTGTTTCCACACTGTATCTCTAAACTAAACTAAACTAAGCTAAAATAAAAGGCAGAGATCAGTAGGA
Source organism: Leucoraja erinaceus (assembly GCF_028641065.1). NCBI lineage: Eukaryota > Metazoa > Chordata > Chondrichthyes > Rajiformes > Rajidae > Leucoraja > Leucoraja erinaceus. The sequence goes on along the minus strand of NC_073402.1, from coordinate 469,332 downwards.
AATATCCTGTGGTGAGGAAGATGAGAGTCAATGTGATCTTCACCCCCATGGTGAGAGTCCGTATATCCAGGTCCACAGATGTTGCTGGCTTTCCTGCCCCATTTCACTTTACACTGTGGGTACTGCTTTAGACATCTGCCCAATCTACACAATTTGAAATAGAGCAGCACAGCTGCTGCCTCACAGATCCGTAGACCTTGCTTCAATCCTGTCCTCTGTTGTGGTTTGTATGGAGTTTGACAATCTACATTTGACTGAATTGAATTGAATTGAATTAAATACTTTATTGTCACATGTGACGTCACAGTGAAATGATTTACTTGCATACCTAAGGTATAGTTCATAAAGGGCACTTACAAAGTTACAACCCCCCCCAGCCCCCAACACGGGTCGTCTATTGGTCTTCCCCCCCTCCCTCACGCCAGTCTTCCCACGCCGGTCCTCCTTTGTTTCTTCCCCTTGGCAGCAATGTCCTCACTTCCAATCATTTCCGTTCTCGTCCGTCGGTCAGGCACCATCATCGACCGCCACGCCGACCTCTCTACTATCACTACCGGGTCCTCTCCGGATGCCTCCATGGCGCCGTTCCTGGCCCCAGGCTCCGTTCACCAAGGGACCGAAGGCCTCCGGCTTCATCGACCTCCGACCCCTAAAGGCCGGACCGTGAGGCATACGGCTTCGGCCTCGGCTTTTCAGAGGAACCTCCGGAAGGCGTCTGGACTGCGTGCGATTTCTCCAGGTGCACTGGTTTCCTCCCATATTCCAAACATATGCAGATTGGTGGGTTTTTGCCAGCTGTGTTGTGCAATCTGTGCAAGTTGTTGGATCTGAGGCGAGTGTCTGGGAATTGAAGAGCATAAAGTGGTTTTGGACAGATGAATGGAAATGAGTTGATGGGGCTTGGAGCGGACTCTCAATGGTTCAAAGAGCTTTATTTGTTACACAGTGAAACTCATTCTGCATAAATTACACATACAGGCACCATTATTCAAAGTCCAAAGTCCAGTCGGCACGTTGGCTCGATGTATTGGAGCAGATCCCGCAAACTGACGTTCCTCGCCCGGCCATCTCTGCGTCTCGGGGGCGCCTCCTGCAGCCGACCTTGAAGATGCTGAAGGCATTACCCATGTTCACCCTGATACCGGCCAACTCCTCACGTCCGACATCTCCAGCTCCCTCCGATTACGCCGACTGACGAGCATTCGGGCGACCGGGGCACCACGGGGAAGCCTCTCTGGGTCAAAGGGCTGATTTGTGTGCCATTTCTCTCCCTAACTATGACAATTAATAGATGATTCCTAGATCCTGTCGAGATCCAAACGTTGTGAACAAAACAATGTTTTATTAAGTAATACAGTTTTGGCACACGCGCGATGGGTAAGGACTTGAGCAAAGTTCCTGCCATTGTAATCAGGCACACCAGTTCACTGACGACTTTCTTAACCAACTCCTGCTAAAACCCTGTTCCATGATAGTCCTAGATCTCCTGATGAGAGTTCTAGCAATAAATGGCTTGACCACCAGATGTCGCCACAATCCTGTCATATCAAAGGTTTGATTTGTATTAACAAATAAGCAGAGCCTTGCTTGAATAACTACAAGTGCTGCACTAAATCCACTCACCTGCTCCAGTTCAATACTGCTGGTGTAAACAGGGGTCGCCTTCATTTGGACAGTTGTTCAAAACTGACAGTGCTTGTCACGCCTAGAGCCACAACCGCTGGGGATAATTTGCTGGATAGCGAATTGATAGGTTTGCTTCAGAGAGATGTATTCTGAGGACTTATATTTCAAGCCGTTGAATGACACAGCCAGAAAAATAAATTCACCCCTGCAATTGATGTGTGGTTCAATGCAAGTCAAAGCATCAATTACCCGTTGCACGATACACAATGTGGCACAGAGAGGGAGGGAGGGGGGGAGAGAGTGGGGGAGAGTGGGAGAGAGGGAGAGAGAGAGAGAGGGAGAGAGAGAGAGAGAGAGAGAGAGGAGAGAGGGAGAGAGAGGGGGAGAGAGGAGAGAGAGAGAGAGGGGAGAGGGAGAGAGAGAGAGAGAGAGAGGGGGGAGAGGGAGAGAGAGAGAGAGGAGGAGAGAGAGAGAGAGAGGAGGGAGAGAGAGGGGGAGAGGGAGGGGGAGAGAGGGGAGAGAGAGGGGAGAGAGAGAGAGGGAGGGGGAGAGAGGAGAGAGAGGGAGTGAGGGGGAGAGGGAGAGAGAGGGGGAGAGAGTGGGAGAGAGGGGAGAGTGGGGGGGAGAGAGGGGGAGTGGAGAGAGGTGGAGAGGGGGAGAGGGGGAGAGAGGGGGAGATTGGGGGAGTGAAAGGGAGAGAGTGGGAGAGAGTGGGAGAGAGGGGGAGAGAGGGGGGAGAGTGATGCAGCCTCATCGCTCCAGTGCAGGGGTTCCAGCACCACACAGTACATGAGACTGTTCAGTGAACAAAATGTGGCGACACTTGTGTACTGTGTGGGAGAAACGTGCTGTGCGATTTTACTGGGATGTATGCAAAACAAAGCATTTCACTGTACCTATAGTATCATTGAATCATTCTCCACACTGATCTCACTCTCTTTCATGTTATTCTCCTTTGTGAAGACCGATTGAAAGTACTGGTTTAGTAGGAATAAAAATCTTGCTATTTTCTGTAATCCGTCTTCTATCTGTCTCCCAAACTAGGAGTCTCCTATCTCTATGCCCCTGTGTGAAATTTCCCTCCCCCACTATGTCAGAGCCAGGCCTGACACCACAGGCCAGACCACTGAAGCTGCTCTCTCTTGTAATCCCCACATCATTAGGGTTAGGGTGGGAGTGTACTTGTTGTGGAAGGGGTTGGCCCTAGGGGATACCTGCACTCTCTGCCGGCTCACATTCCTGATGGTCACCCATCTGCTTCCTGCCAGTACCTCAGTCCTCATTCTCTGCTGTTCTCCTCTCCCCTCATTCATGACTGTTCTTGATGTTCTTGTCTCTCTGCTTCTCCCATCCCAGCTGCTTGCTGTCACACTCTTCAGGTCTGGGGGAAACAAATGACCCCGTAAAATCAAATGGAAGCTATGGGCAGAATACATGGTGAAGTGGAAACTGGGATACGGCAGGTTGGGCTTCCCACATGACATGGTCATGTTTAGTGCCATCTAAGGTATGAGTTTTCAAATCCATCTTCAATAATTTTTGTTTTTAGTTTAGTTTGGACAATAGACGATAGGTGCAGGAGTAGACCATTCGGCCCTTCGAGCCAGCACCGCCATTCAATGTGATCATGGCTGATCATCCCCAATCAGTATCCCGTTCCTGCCTTCTCCCCATATTCCCTGAATCTGCTATATTTAAAAGCCCTATCTAGCTTTCTCTTGAAAGCATCCAGATAACTGGCCTCCACCTGAGGCAGAGAGTTCCATAGATTCACCGCTCTCTGTGAGAAAAAGTGTTTCCTCGTCTCCGTTCTAATTGGAATACTCCTTATTCCTAAACTGTGGCCCCTGGTTCAGGACTCCCCCAACATCGGGAACATGTTTCCTGTCTCTAGTGTGTCCAAGCCCTTAACAATCTTATATGTTACAATGAGATACCCTCTCATCCTTCTTAACTCCAGAGTGTACAAGCCCAGCTGCTCCATTATCTCAGCATATGACAGTCCCGCCATCCTGGGAATTAACCTTGTAAACCTACGCTGTACTCCCTCAATAGCAAGAATGTCCTTCCTCAAATTAGGGGACCAAAACTGCACACAATACTCCAGTTTAGTTTAGTTTAGAGATATAACGCAGAAACAGGCCCTTTGGACCACCGAGTCCGCACCGACCAGCGATTTCCGTACAGTAGCACTATCCTACATACTAGGGACAATTTATAATTTTTTTTACCGAAGCCAATTAACCTACAAATCTGTATATCTTTTGGAGTGTGGGGGGAAACCGGAGCATTTGGTGAAAACCCACGAGGTCACGGTGAGAACGTGCAAACTCCTTGCAGACAGCACCTGTACTCAGGTCGATCCCGGGTGTCTGGTGCTGTAAGGCAGCAACTCTACTGCTGTATTACCATCTTGTTTTTCCCCTTCTCGTTTTTAACTATGTGGTGATCAAAACTTGCGTCTTGGAAGAAGCCAAGGGTTACCTAGAAAACTGGTCTCAAATCGACATAGACCTTCTCTTTGTTCTCTCCATCCCATTCAATCATGCATCTTAAACTTTACTAATGCCCTCAACTCTTCTGGCTGCCTCAAGAGCCTCATTGACCTGAAACATTAACTCTGTTTCTCTGTCCACATACGCCACCCGACCTGCTATGTATTTCCAGCTTTTTATTTTGGACTAGACTAAGTGGGATCCATTGGGTACCATTGTTACACGACAGGCCTGGTCCCCCAATGCAATATTCCACCATTCACCCATAGCCCCCAACTGCGCAGGCATGGCTGACAGGTTTCTGTTGTGATGCACCTGATCCCCCCACATCCCCTCACCGCCCCCCACTCCACCCTTTGCCCTTCCTCTCCCCCACGCACTCACTCTATCACCCCCTCAACCATCCCCATCCAACCTTAGCGGCTCTCCAACGGCGCAGCCATTCCTGCCCATTGGGTTCTCATTGTGACGTAGACACGCAGGTATTACTGTGCAGGTGCAGCTGACAGGCACGGCAAGTGGAAAAGGGATTTATTAAAGCTTAAAATGTGAATAACTTAAAATATAACAACAATTTCAACGTCAAAGATGAGATTTATACAGTTAAGTTCTGTCTTGTTGCGTCTCTTGTTACGTCTGCTGCTCACCGCGTCTCGATGTCTCTTTCCTGTTGATGAAAAAAAAAGAAACACAATTTTAATATAGAGACATTGTTGAGTGGTCAAACTTTAACGAAGAAAATCTGAGAATTTACCTCAGAAGTCATCGTTCAACCAAGCACGCGTTATATGACAACATTCTTGGTCGAAGATCCATTCTTCAGGAAAACGTTGACATTTTTCTTCACCTTTCCTCGACTAAGAGCCACATATAGTTGTCCATACTGAAATACTAATTTTACTTCGGAGTCACGTGAGTGACTTCGTGAAGAAGCCCGCTCAGGGCGCAGGCGCGGCATTACGCCCAGCAGTGCAACAGCGGCGGCAGCTGGAGTCAGGCTCTCCAGCTGCACTTTAAAACGGACCGTCAGGTAAGTGGACGGTGCGTTGGGAAACCGGAGAGAGTTTGCGTTTGTATTTTTGCGCAGCAAAATGTCCCAACGTAGAAAACTTTCTCAGAAAACTGGAGGAGCCAGTTCCAGCGGGGCAGCAACCGGCGGTAGTACCGCTCGAGCAGCGGTTTGCAATTCCCGAGACCCAGCCGGTCCCAGTCACGCCAGAGCCTACACGGCGGGCTGGGAAAGCCACCCGCAAAACCAACCGGCCGGTCGACTCCGACTCGTCGGAGGGGGAAATGTCCTCCCCAAAACGGAGGAGAGACAACCGCCTGAGTTGCATACAGCAGCTCTTGGAGGGGATGGTCTACCGAGAACAGCAGCGTTCTCGGGCAGACAGGACAGGTGCCTCCTCCATAGTGTCAAGCATGGCACTTCCCTTTGCAACCTCAGACCTAGAATTGGAGGTTAGCATTGGTGACCAGGGCAGGGCTGGTCTGGAAAAGGGGCAGGTGGAAGGAGTCGATAGTGTGCAGGGTGTGCAGGAAGAACAGCTGCTGGGTGTTGTGGAGCGTTTTGTCGCTACCCCACGGGTTGGAGCACCTTTGGAGCCGAGGATGGCGGCCAGTATAAATCACCTGTCGAATAAACCTCTTCAGGAGAAGGTGCTCGCCCAAGTGCTGGAGGAGCACACAGCACCAGATAACTGCGAGGCTCTTAAAGTTAAGAGTCTCATTAGTCAAATCTGGGGTAATGTGGGGGGACCAATGCGGGCACAAGAAGTAAAACTCCAGCGGATACTTCGCCTCCTCACGTCGGCCATCACAGCTTTTGCCCGGTGCGTACAGACGGAGGAGATGACTACACACCAGCAGGATGTGCTCGCATTAATGTGCACAACTCAGTTTGAGTTGAATAACCTTCGGAGAGAAAACATCAGACCTGCCCTCAACCCAAAGTTTGCCGGCTTGTGTAAAACTCCATCTATGGAATCCGACTCATTATTATTTGGGAATGACCTCAATAAACAACTTAAGGATATGGAGGAAGCATCCAAAACCTTTAGCCTCATGAGGGCAGGCCCAGCGACAAACAAGCCGAGAACATTTCTCACACCCAGGCGGCAGCACACCACTGCATCCACCAGTCGGCGTCCGGAACATGGGACTGGTGAAAGTTTGGGGCCGCACTATCCCCAGAAACCTTTTTTAGGTCGGGGCCCGCCGCGGACCCCCTGGAAAATGCGCCTCCCCCCAACATCGCCAGCACGTCGACAAGGCAAGGCACAGCGCAAGAAAAAATCACAAACCCGTCAATAACCATGGAGGTAGGTGGATCTGGTTCCTACCCGCATACAGAGAATAAGGGTGCCTTACTAACAGGGAGAAGGTTACACTTGTTTAAAGAAGCATGGGGAATGATCACTGATGACAAATATATACTTAATAGCATTGGAGGGTATAAAATTGAATTTATTTCAAAAATACCGCCAGTTCAACACCGGCCCGAAAGGGTATTTTTTCTCTCCAAAAAAGAACAACAGGAGGGACAAGCTGAACTGGTGAGACTTATAAACAAAGGGATCATAGAAAAAACCAAACATGAGCCCTTGGAATTTATTTCCAACATATTTACAAAAACTAAAAAGGATGGTGGATGTCGCAGCATCATTGACTTAACATCCCTGAATGATTTTGTTAAGTATATACATTTCAAAATGGAAACATTTGTGACTGCTAGACAACTGATTTCCAAAGGATACTATATGGCAAGCATTGATCTCAAAGATGCTTACTATCTGGTACCTATACATAAGGATTATAGCAGATACCTTAAATTTATCTGGATGGGGGAGCTGTGGCAGTATAAAGCACTGCCTAATGGGCTTACGTCAGCCCCAAGACTATTCACTAAAATATTAAAACCAGCCATGGCAACATTAAGGAAACAAAATCATATAGTCATGGCATATTTGGACGACATCCTCATAGTTGGGAAAACTATGGAATTGGCTGTAGCAGCAGCATCAGCTACTAAACAGCTCCTAGAAGCTCTAGGATTCGTCTTACATCCAGATAAATCGAAGTTAAATCCATCCACGATAATGGACTACCTGGGGTTCACAATTAACTCAGTCCAAATGACTATTACCCTGCCAAGGGAAAAGATGATTGCATTAGTACAATCATGTAATAACTTAAAGATTAACAAAAAACCAACTATTCGACAAGTGGCAGCAGTAATTGGCAAAATGGTAGCAGCATTTCCAGCTATCCAATTTGGACCTTTGCACTATCAAAATTTACAAAGAGCAAAGGTAAAGGCACTAAAACAACATAAAGGTCATTATGACCGAGTCATGAGTTTACCCCCTGAAGCAATATCAGAGCTACAGTGGTGGATACAAAACATTTGGCATAGTTGTAGTCCTATTGTTATTACTAATGCTACTTTAGTACTCCAAACAGATGCCAGTGCTAAAGGCTGGGGAGCAACTAACTCCATATCCAACACAGGTGGTAGATGGACTAACTTAGAATCCTCATTACTATCTACACTGGGCATTAATTATTTGGAAATGTTGGGCGCCTTTTATGGTTTGAAAGCATATGTATCCAATATGCATCACTTGCATGTTAGATTACAAATAGACAATACTACGGTGGTGGCTTACATTAACCATATGGGCGGCATAAAATGTTTATCATGCGACAAATTGGTCAATACGATTTGGCAATGGTGTGTCGAAAGACATATTTGGCTTTCAGCTACCTATCTACCAGGTAAGCTAAATACAGTGGCGGACACCAGGTCACGCAAATTTAATGACAACATCGAATGGATGTTAAATCCTAAAGCATTTGCTAAAATTGTAAAGCAATATGGGAAGCCAGATATCGATTTATTTGCATCAAGACTGAATCACCAATTACCTACGTATGTCGCGTGGGAACCAGATCCAGAGGCAGCAGCGGTAGATGCATTCACGCTGGATTGGGGAAAGTTCTTTTTCTATGCCTTTCCTCCCTTCTGCCTCATCAGTCGGGTACTTCGCAAGATCCAGATGGATTCAGCATCTGGAATTTTGGTGGTGCCCGACTGGCCTACACAGCCATGGTTCCCAATACTCCATGACATGGTGGTGGAATCACCAATGGTGTTTCCCAGTCATCCAGGGTTATTGACTCACCCAGTGTCCGGCATCAGCCATCCATGCCATCAAGACATGAATCTCCTGGGTTGCAGATTTTAAACCGACCCTATCTGGACCTGGGATTATCGCAAGAAACCATCACCACCATGTCAGCATCCCTCAGAACATCTACAAAGAGTCAGTACCTAACCAACATCAAGAAATGGGAGAGGTACTGCCAAGAAACGGGGACTGCTTACGAAACAGCCACAGTAGCCAATGTTCTCGAGTTCCTGGCCTACTTACATCATCATGAGGGTATGAGCTACAGTGCCATCAACACGGCGCGTAGTGCCCTCTCCAACTACCTCAAACCTGCAGGACATCAGCCCATGGGGTCCCATCCGCTGGTGGTCAAACTGATGAGGGGCATATTTAACATCGCCCCCCAAGCCTAGATATACTCAAATTTGGGACATCAGTATTGTGCTCACATACCTTCGGGACAGGCCACCAGCAAGATCCCTCAGCCTGGAGCAATTGACATTAAAAACGCTCATGCTGATGGCTCTGGTATCTGTACAGAGGGTCCAGTCATTGCATAAACTTCGACTGGACAGCATGGAAACTACGTCAGACCAGGTAACCTTCACTATACAAGGTCTGATAAAGCAAAGCAGGCCAGGAACATCCAACACGCTAGTGGTATTCCGGGCTTACCCACCAGAGCCACGATTGTGTGTGGTGACCCACATAAAAATTTATATTGACACAACCCATAATATCCGAGGAAGTGAAAGAGCCTTATGGGTCAGCCACAAAAAACCACATGGCAGGGTAACAAGCCAGACCATTTCAAGATGGTTAAAACAGGTATTGGAAGCTGCTGGGATAAACATTAATGTATATAAATCTCATTCCACCAGGGCAGCATCCACATCATCGGCAGCAAGGATGGATGTGCCTATTGACCTTATCCTAAACAAAGCAGGATGGTCGAGGGAATCCACATTCCGGACGTTCTATCACAAGCCGTTGGTGAAGCCTGATTTATTTGCAGAAAAAAATTTAGAAACTGCAAATATTTAATTTAAAGCCCGGGGGAGCTATTTGTTTTGTTATTGTTAATAAATACCGTTTTGTTTTGAAAACAGATTCATTGGTTGATTACAATAACACTTCCTTCCTCAAGAGCTTTCGGCAGTGAGTGAGTAAAACTGTTACACGGTTTGAAATCACAGAGCTTTGAAATCTTCACGAAGTCACTCACGTGACTCCGAAGTAAAATAGTAAGATTAAACGAGAACTTACCAGTTTGAAGTTTGATCTGTGTTTTATGAGGAGTTACGATGAGGGATTACGTGCCCTCCGCTCCCACCCTCATTACATGGATCAAACTGATAATTGATGTCTCTTTATTCTTCACTATGTTACTTCAAATCGTGTGTCTGTCTGTGATTCCACACCGCTGCTTGGAAGCATGCCGCGCCTGCGCCCTGAGCGGGCTTCTTCACGTAATCCCTCATCGTAACTCCTCATAAAATACAGATCAAACTTCAAACTGGTAAGTTCTCGTTTAATCTTACTATTTCTGAAGGTATATCAACATTTTCTCCATGGTTTGCCCTTGCGCTTTATGGATCATCATAGCAAATCTTGACTGAATGGGGAATTGGCTCCGCTGAAGGGGAATGTCTTTGCATTCTGTCAAATTGAGCATTATTCTTGGAATGAGAAAAATGTCATTGTTGAACACTCCCATGTTGATTCTTGCAACGATCAGATTATTGTGTAGCTCTTCCACAATCATCCTCGTTCCATTGCATAGCTTTGGGGGTTCCAAGTTTCTCATTAACATGATCAGAGATCTTTTTTTCAACTCCAATTGTGTGGTGGTAAACCAGAGATCTCAAGTGAATCAATAGACAATAGACAATAGGTGCATGAGTAGGCCATTCGGCCCTTCGAGCAAGCACCGCCATTCAATGTGATCATGGCTGGACAGTCCCAATCAGTACCCCGTTCCTGCCTTCTGCCCATATCCCCTATATTTAAGAGCTCAATCTAGCTCTCTCTTGAAAGTATCCAGAGAACCGGCATCCACCGGCATCCACTGAGGCAGAGAATTCCGCAGGCTCACAACTCTCTGTGTGAAAAAATGTTTCCCCATCGAGAAATTCTGTTGGGAAGTCAGTAGCACTAGTTCCCTCATTGAAAGAAAAGTTAAGTGAAATCTATCTACTTAATGATGTCAGGGAAGCATCTGATACATGGAGAATTGATGCTTCTCATCGTATCATTGTGCAGAAGCAAGATACGATTAAACATGGAAACATAGAAACATAGAAAATAGGTCCAGGAGGAGGCCGTTCAGCCCTTCGAGCCAGCACCTCCATTCATAGTGATCATGGCTGATCGTCCCCTATCAATAACCCGTACCTGCCTTCTTCCCATATCCCTTGACGTATTGTCGGAGAATAATTCTGCAGGATTGTCAAATGCGCGATAGATGAAATCAATACAATCCTCCAATGTTTTTTGCTGATAGAACCGTCTTCTGGCATTTCATTCATCGTCTTCATTCTTTAAAATCTCGTCTTCTCCATCTTTCACCAAAAATTGAGAATATTCGTCTTCTCCCTCTCTCAATTGCATATTTGTCTGCAATTGAAACTTGGTGAAAAGTCTCCACAAGTAGGATTTCTTGATGGTGTGAGTCCTGCACCAGGGGGGGGAGGGGGACGGCTTGAGGAGGGGACTACCTGGGGGGGGAGCTTAGAGTGCTTCTGGAGCCACCATAGTAAGGTATTAACTTCTACAAAGTCTTAAAATGTTCCATTAATGAAAATAGTAACCTCTGTGAAATCTATCTATACTATTACTAAAACTCTCATCTTGACCACTGTGTGTTTGCGTTGTATTTAAATTTGTGCAAAAACGCTACTGTATATCGCTACGATTTTTCGTGGCTGAGTCCAGAGGTCGCACTCAGTTCAGAGGTCGTGCTCAGTCCAGAGGTCGCGCTCAGTCCAGAGCGTGACGCTCAGTCCAGGGGTCAGACCCGAGTCCAGAAATCGGACCTGAGTCCAGAGCTCGGGCCTGAGTCCAAGCTGCGCTCAGTCCAGAAGTCGGGCGTGAGCATAGTCAAGAGAGTTTTACTGTCATATGTCCCGGATGTGTGTGTGTGAGATGCAGGGTGTGTGTGTGTGAGATGGAGGGTTTGTGTATGTGTGTGATGGAGGGTTTGTGTGATGGAGGGAGTGTATGTGATTTTACTTCGGAGTCACGTGAGTGACTACGTGAAGAAGCCCGCTAGGACGCATGCGTGTCATTACACTACACGCATTGCGAAACGTCAGACGCGGTGGAAAGACGTTCCCCCGCGGCGGCAATTTGAAAAGCCGCTATTGCAGGTAAGATTTCTTACTCTGCCGTTTTTTTTGCCCACTACAGGAGAAAGGCAAAAAGCAAACGAGGGCCGTGACGAGACTGCTGGTCAGGGAGGACCGCGAACCAGCGGACAGCCAGCAAAGCAGTCGTCGGCA